>NC_073272.2:37231590-37534621 GCF_029289425.2 Pan paniscus
AGAGCCAGTACTAATAACTGAGGAAGTGGAAAATAAATGTAAAGAAAACACATTTGATTTCAAGTTTACGATTACATAGTAGAATAGTCTAGATATGGTGACTGTTTAGGTATAGGAAAGAAGGGAACAGAAAGACACAATATCCACTCCCTCGTTTCTGGTTTGATCATTGGGGAAATGGTAAGGGCATTTACTGGAATAATGAAGTTAGTTTAGTTTTTTTCTCCAGAATGTAAACTTTATTTTCTGTCCAAGATTAGTTCATCCATCTGTGATTTGGATTCACCGCTCTTGTCTCTTCAGGAATTTCAGCTCAATATTATTTCTTCACTGTATTCTCAACCAGTTGCCCATTTACCCTTTACTGTCAGTGTCACATATTAAAAACAAAACAAAAAAACATTTTAAAAATGCCTACTTATCTCCATGTTCCACCTATTTCCTTGGTTTTTTAAAGAAATTCTTCCATCATTTCACACTTTTTCTTGAACAATCTACTTTATTACCATCTTCTGTTTAAGACCTTGATATAGCCCATTCAGTCTGATGCTTGATATCAACTCTTCAGCCCTAATTCCTGTTATCTTTCCTCTTCTGTGACTCAGATTCACTCTTAGATCTTATTTGCACTCGCTTTAGCTCATCTCATCCTCCAAATACAGAATCTGCTTCAGCACAGAGCATTTACGATACCATTTCAACCATTATATGAGTTTCAAGTATGCATATATTTTGGCAGTCTACATTTGCTTCTCATCTCCTACCATCACCTGAAAGCTGATGACTCCCCAGTATCGAGTCTAACTAGATCTCTCTTCTGAGGATCAGACCTGTGTATCTACTTGTTTGGTGTCACCTGCATCTGAATGCCTGTACAAGAACCTCATATTACTCATGTCCAAGCTTAAATTCATAAGTGTGCATGCACACACACACACCACAAAATATTTTGCAAGATGCTACACATATATAAGGACATATGTGAAACACATTAGAGTGGATATACAATTAAAATAGCACAAAGTTTTCTTTTTTGATAGGATTATTAAATCTCTAGATGAATCAGGAAATTTGGGCATATAATTAACAATTCTATTTGAAACTATATCTAATTAACTCATCAATAAAGAACTTCAACACTGCCAAAATAAAATCAGAGGTTTTTTTTTTGAGCCATAATGGTGAAAAAAACAAAATGATAGCAATACTTCATGTAAAAAAAAAAGTGTCAAGACTTAAATTAGGATAAAATTAGTTCAACCCTTTTTCAACATGCGAGTATTCAGATTTTTCTTCTAGAGAGATTTCAATGCAAAATAGCAGGCATATTAATTATGAAAGTATAAAATGATGTTATCAAGAAGGTGTCAGTGTGGGTTGAGTGTGAGTCATATAGTTAAGAGGATAGAATCATGTACTTTATAAGTAAAATGCCTATATTTGAATCCCCAGTTTATCCGATTGTAGCTGTGTGACCTCTGACAAGTAACTTATTCACTTTACCTTAGTTTCACCATCTGTGTAATGGGTATGATTTGATACTCACCTTCTCAGGTTGTTATAATGATTAAATGAGTCTACATGTGTGAAGATTTTACAACAGTTTAAGTGCTATGGGATTGCTTAATATTATTATTCATAAATTATTTTTCCAATACCAACATTATATCAATTGAAATTTGTCTATTTTGAGGCACATTTCACATTTTCTATTTTGAAACTAGTTTCTGGCTTTCAATATAAGACAGCCAGAAGATCCAGCCATTTGAACTTGGATGAAATAATCTACCTGTACAATTGTAAAGGAGATTTTTGTTTGCAAATTTCCTTGTGTATGAGTGGGAAAAAGTATGCAAACGTTTATTCACAACTTTTTGTAACTGATGGGGACACAGCTTTATATAAGTGATGTAAGCAATAATAAAGATTTCAGAAGACCTGAATATGAGAAAAAGACTTTCCCTGTCACTTCATTTACTATAAGTAAGTCACAACTTCTAAAATTTTCTACTAATTTTCTACTCTCACTTATGAGTGTCCAACCTGCCAGTAACAGAGACAAACACCCAAAACGTAACATGGCATTATTGTGACACAGAGGGTAATGACCTACCAGGCAGGTCAATTATAAAAAATTTCTTACATCACTAAGGGAGCAGTGAGTTGTCCTCTTATGGATAGACACTTACTCTGAATATGGATTTGCCTTTTCTGTTCAAAATGCTCTTACTGATATCACCATCAATGGACTTACAGAATCCCTCATTTATCATAAATAGTATCCACACATACATTATACAAATTTATTTCACAGAAAATGAAATAAATGGATTTCATCCTGTTCATTCACTGATTTTACCATGTACCACAACACAGAAATAGGCCAAACTGCAAAATAGCTTATTGAAGGTTTAGTATGATGCCTTTGGTTGACGATACTTTGTGAGTTTGGGAATCTGCACTTAAAGGCTCAGTATGTGCTCTGAAACAATGATCAATATATAGTGCCATTTGTTTTGTAGCCAGAATACACAAGGCATTGTACCAAGAGGTATTATTACCAGTCATAACACACGCATACAAATGTTGGTTCTAGTCTCAATAACTTTGGTCTTTCCTGGTGTACAGTGTTAATCCCCCTCCTAAAAGAAATATTAGGTTGACGCAAACCTAATACTTCCACAAGGGCCACAAGAATCCTTCCAATAAAGATAAAGCTGAAATTAACACCTGTTCTATTTATGATTCAGGGTGCCAGTTAATAGGAAAACAAAAATATCCTACTTGCTTTGTTAATTGATCCTGATTATTAACAGACAATAGAGTGGCTGCTAGACAGTGGGATCAATGTGGACTTGTAATGAGTATGAAAATCAAGTGATTTTCTAGAAGACTTCTGTGTAATTCTGGGTCTAATGGTGAAAGTTGATGGAAGGCATAGCAATTCAATGAAGGCAGGAGCTGCAAGGATTTTGACACTTTAGGAATAAAGGTTTTGGTTCACATCTCTAATTAAACAACAATGATCAAGTTAAGAGCAAGAGAAATAGTGACTAAGTAGTGGAAGAATTAAGTTATTAATGCCAACTATTGTATTGTGACATACAGAAATCAACACCTTAGATTTAAGCATGTTTTATTCTGCTTACTTCGTTACATATAATATATATCCACTGTGCATATATATAAAATATTATATGTTTATATTCAAATATATGCTATTCCATATATGTAACAAAGAAAGAATAATAAACCTATGTTCTCTATATTCTTTGTCTACTATTTTCTATAATTAATTGTAGATAAACTTATATCATCTTAAAATTTAAAATGATCAAAGAGTGTTTGTGACAAGTAGAGAAGGAATAAACATCACCCATTAATGGATAAATGGATAAAGTTTGTTGGGAGGTTAGGATTTTATTTCAGGGGTAGAAAGTGACAGCTTCTTTTTTTTTTTTTTTTTTTTTTTTTCTGAGACAGAGTTTCACTCAGTCGCCCAGGATTGAGTGCAGCAGCCGCAATCTCAGCTCACTGCAACCTCCACCTCCCAGGTTCAAGCGATTCTCCTGCCTCAGCCTCCTGAGTAGCTGGGATTACAGGCACACGACACCACACCCGGCTAATTTTTTGTATTTTTAGTAGAGACGGGGTTTCACTATGTTGGCCAGGCTGGTCTCGAACTCCCGACCTCGGGTGATCCACCCGCCTCGGCCTCCCAAAGTGCTGGGATTACAGGCGTGAGCCACTGTGTCCTGCCAGCATCTTCTTTACATCAGAAATAGTCACATCATGTTATGTGAAACAGGATCTATTGCTATTTTTTTCATTTGAAAGTTAAACATAGGCAAAAGAGTGTACGTGTATATTGAATTGACTAAAGAGTAGCCCATGCCAGATTGACTGGGTCAAATTGACATAATCCACATACTGATTTACACTTGCTTCTTCAACACAGGAGGAAGATTCAAAACTATAATTCTGAGACTCCACTGAAAACAGAATTTAGGGCAAAATTGTGTCAATAAGAAGAATCAGTATGATATTTGGAAAGTGGAAGAGAAGGTCAAGCTATTATTCTCTAGCAGCATTATAGGCAGTCTTGAGAAACTGCAAATATGAATTTGCAGTAAACCTAAAATTAACTGCTATTAATTACTTACTTTAGTTCAATAGGCAGCCACGACCATCATCAGTGGCTTTTCTGTGATTCCTGCATTTCCAGATCCCATGAAAACCGAAAGTGTTCTTTCAATGCCTTTTACTTCTACAGCACTTGTAGTGATTAATACTCTTAAGTCTCTATATTAAATTTCTTTCTACTTGAGATGGTTAGGGTGGCATTTGTCATGGTAATTTCTAATGCATACAGGCATGGATCTATATCTTATGCTGAGGAGAACGCATTTGGAAAGTTATTTTAAAAAGTCATCATATTAAATCAAAATTACAATTGAAAAATTCTTAGAACAGTGACACATTAGGGAACAAAAAAAAAATACCTAAAAGGTTCAATATATAATTTTTAACCATGTGAGCATGTTGTTGCTTTATTAACACCAGATGAAGTTAATGACTTGCTTGTAGAAGTCATATATGAAAAATGCATATCTTTAAACAATAGAATTTTACTCAACACAAATAGCTACTCACTTTAAGGAAGGTATGCCTGAACTAGGACGAGTCAACGTAACAGCATTGTTATAACAATGTTGAGCCAACTCATGTTTCTCACCTTATTTTTTCGGTAGGATGTACGCACACTGATTGAGATAGTATTTGAAATAACCTCCTCTCTCTCTCTCTCTCTCTCATATTAGCACCTCTCACTCTTACTTTCATTCTCTCTGTTTCCTAAAACCATAAAGTTGAATTTGCCAAAATGAAATGTGTGTATGATTTATGTCTATTGATTATCGTTTTGTTAATCTCCCCTCTATGCCTTTGAATTATTTATTCCTGTTATTTCAATATGAATATATTATAACCTAGACCTTGACTAATTTAAGTTTTATCAGGAAATCTGTTGCTCAAATTATACCTTATTCTTAAGTTTAATACTTGGGATCAAGTAATAATTCAACATTGTTATAAATAAAACTTTAATAGAATTTTATATGATATAGATTTTGAGTTCATGTTTAGTAATAAATTTTTGGGGGGAGCAGAGAGGAGCACACTAAAGTGAAAACTCTAAATCACAAATATGTTTCTATTTAAGCCTTGCAGTGGAGTCCCCAATGTGGCTGTGTCAATACTGATCAGGTAGGGTGTCAGAAATTACCTTGCTTAAAAGCTAATAAGCTAGCCTATTACTATTTCAAAGCTAGACATTTTGGTCAGAGATAAGAACTTTATTACTCACAGCACAATTGACAGCATAATCATCAGAATATTTATGACAGTTCTTCTGGCTCAAGTTCTACAAGGACAACACAGATGAGCCCAAAGAAACGCCTGCCTATACAGTGGGTTGCATTTCAGAGAAGCAGCTTCGAACATAGGGTATGTGAATCTTTTTTTATAATAAGCAGTAAGCATGCCTGCCCTTTGATCCAGATGAAAGCACTGTCTTTATTGTAGAGTAATATATTGTCTTTTGATCCAATGTAAAACACTACCTCTATTTTCCAAGGTTATTCACTATGCAAGCATTCCTGAAGAAATAGTAAGAAGAAAGACAATGTTTTTGCTCACAAGATATACAGACACATGAGAGTCCCTTGAAATATTGTCTCCCAACAAGCTGCCTTTGTAGTCTGAGGCCGACTGCTTCATCATGACTTGTTTTTCACTGCCTGGGAAATGAATTATCGATGTACTGTCTAATGAAATATTTTTTACTTGAAGTCTTTATATTTAATCAAAAATCTAAAAAAAAAGTGCCCCATGAATTTAAATAATGTGAACTCTCAGAAATTGTCAATAAAAAAAAAGAACAGTAGCTTTGACATTTACTTCCTGAATGTAAAAATCAAAATGGAGGCAACAAAAGAGTTTAGTCAAGATTCACCTTCTCCTGAGAGACAAAATCCTATTCAACTATTACCAGATACACACAATGCCCTTCTCCTTATATCAGGGAAAATTTTTCCCCAAAGAAGGCAAGTTCTATAATGTATAGCAGAGTGATCTCTGGACAAGCCTGTGTTTCTTGGTCAATAAAAGTTGGATTGAGGAGAAATAATACCTTACCCCTACTTTGTTTATAAACAAAGTAGAAGATATGGATCCTTTTTTATCTCAGAATACACACACACACACAGAGAGACCTACAATTACTGTGTGTCAAATACGTACATATGTGCACATGTGCATGCATATACACAAACATACATAAACAAAAGATAATACATTCTATTTTTTTCCATCTGATGATCAATTTGATTCAAAAATAATAATTTTGGCCCTTCTCTCCTCCTTACCATTTTATGATTTTAGGAATGAGTAACAGTGAGGCAGGAAAGACTGTCATATCAATGGTAGAAATACACAAACATAAGGCATTGCCTACCACAAATCCATAGCAAAAGCAAGAGGTAGAATGTTTATTTCAATCCTGTGATCAGTTATAAGATCAGTTACTAGGCACCTTTCTCATTGTTGAGGATGTAACAGTAAAAATAGTAGGGTAATACAAGTAGAGGAAACACTCATTAGACCTGTAAAGACATTTTATAAACATGGTAACTGACAGACTGACAAAAAATAAATCATTCCAATTTCAAATTTCTTTGGTCAAGATGAATGTGGCTCATAACATGATGCAGAATGAACCAATAAAATGGCAAAACAGTTAAGTCTCTGTGTTCAGAAGGTAGTTTTGACTGGACTTGACATTGCTCTCACACAAAGGGCACAGAACCACAGGGCATATAGGTATCATGTGGGTATAGATCCTCTTTGCTGGTCCAGCTGTGAAATTGACACTGCAAGTAAGGGCTGTGGTCTACCAACCACCTGGTATTCAAAAACATACCAATCATTTATCAACTCTTAATAGGCAACATCTATATGGATATGATTGTCCCAGGCATTATTAAGTGTGCAGCAAGAGACTCAAGCTCTGGGGTTTAAATTTCTGAGGTAATAATCAACCTCTTTGTATTAGTCCATTCTCACGCTGCTATGAAGAAATACCTGAGACTGGGTAATTTATAAAGGAAAGAAGTTTAATTGACTCACAATTCCACAAGGCTGGGGAGGCCTCAGGAAACTTACAATCATTGCAGAAGGGGAAGCAAACACATCTTTATTCACATGGTGGCAGCAAGGAGAAGTGCCGAGCAAAAAGAGAAAAGCCCCTTATAAAACCATCAAATCACACGAGAACTCACTCAGTATCACAAGAACAGCATGCAGGTAACCGTCCCCATGATTCAATTACCTCCCACAGGGTCCCTTCCATGACACATGGGAATTATGGGAACTACAATTCAAGATGACATTTGGGTGGGGACACAGCCAAACCATGTCATTCTGCTCCTGACCCCTCCCAAATCACATGTTCTCACATTTCAAAACACAATCATGCCTTTGCAACAGTCCCCCAAGGTCTTAACTCATTCTGGCATTAACCCAAAAGTCCAAGTCCAGAGTCTCATCTGAGACAAGGCAAGTGCCTTTCGCTTATGAGCCTGTAAAATCAAAAGCAAGTTAGTTACTTCCTAGATACAATGGGGTTACAGACATTGGGTAAATACACCTATTCCAAATGGGAGAAATTGGCCAAAATGAAGAGGTTACAGGCCCTATGCAATTCCAAAATCCAGTGGGACAATCAAATCTTAAAGCTCCAAAATGATCTCCTTTCACTCCATGTCTCACATCCAGGTCACACTGATGCAAGAGGTAGGTTCCCATGGTCTTGGGCAGCTCCAACCCTGTGACTTTGCAGGGTAGAGCCCCCGCCTCCTGGCTGCTTACATGGGCCGGCATTGAGTGCCTGCAGCTTTTCCAGGAACACAGTGAAAACTGTCAGTGGATCTATCATTCTGGGGTCTGGAGGATGGTGGCCCTTTTCTCACAGCTCCACTAGGCAGTGTCCCAGTGAGAACTCTGTGTGGGGGCTCTGACCCCACATTTCCCTTCTGCACTGCCCTAGCAGAGGTTCTCCATGAGAACCCCTGCAGCAAACTTCTGCCTCCAGACCTTTCCATACATCCTCTGAAATCTAGGCAGAGGTTCCCAAACCTCAATTCTTGACGTCTGTGCACCCACAGGCCCAACACCATGTGGAAGCTGCCAAGGCTTGGGGCTTTCACCCTCTGAAGCAATGGCCTGAACTGTACATTGGCCCCTTTTCGCCACAGCTGGAGCAGCTGGGACACAGGGCACCAAGTCCCAAAGCTGCACATGGCAAGGGGAGCCCTGGGCCCAGCCCACAAAGCCATTTTTCCTTCCTAGGCCTCTGGGCCTGTGATGGGAGGGGCTGCCATGAAGGTCTCTGACATGCCCTGGAGACATTTTCCCCATTGTCTTTGAGATTAACATTTGGCTCCAAGTTACTTATGCAAATTTCTGCAGCAGACTTGAATTCCTCCCTAGAAGATGGGTGTTTCTTTTCTATCACATTGTCAGGCTGCAAATTTTTCAAATTTTTATGCTGTGCCTCCTATTGAATGCTTTGCTGCTTAGAAATTTATTCTGCCAGATACCCTAAGTCATCTCTCTCAACTTCAAAGTTCCACAGATCTCTAGGGCAGAGGCAAAATGCTTCCAGTCTCTTTCCATAGCAAGAGTGACCTTTACTCCAGTTCCCAACAAGTTCTTCATTTGCATCTAAGACCATCTCAACCTGGACTTTATTGTCCATATCACTATCAGCATTTTGGTCAAAGCCATTCAACAAGTCTCTAGGAAGTTCCAAACTTTCCCAAATCTTCCTGTCTTCTGAGCCCTCCAAGCCTCTAGGAAGCTCCAAAGTTTCCCACATTTTCCTGTCTTCTTCTGAGTCCTCCAAACTGTTCCAACTTCTGCCTGTTACCCCGTTCCAAAGTTGCTACCATATTTTTGGGTATTTTTACAGCAGCACCCCACTACCTGGTACCAATTTATTGTATTCGTCTCTTCTCTTGCTGATATGAAGAAACACCAGAGACTGGGTAATTTATAAAGGAAAGAGGTTTAATTGTCTCACAGTTCTGCAGGGCTGGAGAGGCCTCAGGAAACTTATAATCATGGCAGAAGGGGAAACAAACACGTTCTTCTTCACATAGCAGCAGCAAGGAGAAGTTCCAAGCAAAAGGGGAAAAGCCCCTTATAAAACCATCAGATCTCATGAGAACTCACTCACTCTCATGAGAACAGCATGGATGTAGCCACACCCATGATTCAATTACCTCCCACTGGGTTCTCCTCACATGTGAGGATTATAAGAACTACAATTCAAGATGAGATTTGGGTGGGGAGACAGCCAAACCATATCACTCTTCATACTATTAGTTGTAATATTGGTATATATTTTAATCTATATAAACCTTAACTTCATATCCTGGAAGATGAAGAAGTAAAAACCATGTGTCTATGTTGTCTGAAATTGCATCCTGGTATCTTCCCTTACCAGTTGTGTGAATTTATGCTAATTATGTAATCTCTCTGGGCCTCAGTTTTTGTCTTTATTTGTTTTTGAGACACAGTCTTGCTCTATTGCCCAACCTGAAGTGCAGTGGTGCAATCATACCTCATGGCAGCCTCCAACTCCTGGGATCTAGAGATCCTTGAACCTCAGCCTCCAAAGTAGCTAGGATTACAGGTGTGCACCACCATTCCCAGCTAACTTATTTTTTATTTTTTTATTCTCTTGTGGAGAGAGGGTCTTCCTATGTTTCTCACGCTTGTCTCAAACTCCTGGCCTGAAGTGATCCTCCTGCCTCAGCCTCCCAAAGTGTTGGGATTACAGGCATGAGCCACCACACCTGGCTCTGGACCTCAGTCTTATTGGTCATAAAAATGGTGGAAGAAATAGTATTGACTTAATAGGGCTGTTGTGAGAATGCAATGAGTTAATTTAATACAAGAAAGCACTTGGAAAAGTGTCTGGCTCATGCCAACCATGTTAGTAGGAAAACATAAAAAGTTCAATAAAAGAAATGGTTTGTTATTCAAAGTAGGAGACACAGTATTTTAGCTGAAAAAGTTTTAAATACAGGTTGTAGAGATACGACACACACAACTAGATAATTCAGTATCTGGAGATGCATATGGCAAGACATTGCAATATCAAATAAATGATAAGAAAACCATCAGTGATGTGGGCACCCAGAGGAAGGAGAGATCCACAGAAGAACAAGAGTATGGAAAACCTTCCAAGTGGAAGAGTCTCTTGTGGATGTTGAAAGATTTTTGGCATTCAAATGGGTGATGAAGCCATGAGATAAAATTTACAATTGATACAGAACTTCATCATGACCTGACTTCTCACCACCTCTCTGACCTCTCCCTTGCCTTCTTTTTACCTTGCAATCAGTATGCTTCAATCACTGTTTCCCCTTTTGATTTAATAAAGATACCAAATCTTCCTGGCATCAAAGCAACACATATGTTCTATGTGCCTGGAACTTTCTTCCTCTACTTTTTGTCAGGTAAATCCTTCTCATACTACAGGTCTCATCAACAAGAAGGCTATTCTTACCCTCTGCCTTCACCAGATAGGATGGCTTCCTGATACAGTCTGCACTCCCTCATAGCACTATCACCAATCGTAAATATTTATTTTTGTAATTATTTGTTTGATCCCTACATTTCCCTATAGAATATAAGTCCACTAAGGGCATAAGCAGTCTCCACTTTATTAATAACTGATTCTCTGTTTTCTAGCACAGTGTTTGATATGGCATAGGGGCTCATTTAATCATCAGTATTAGTTGAATCAATATTGTTAAAATGGCCATACTGCCCAAAACAATCTACAGATTGAAAACTATTCCTATTAAACTACCAATGTCATTTTTTCACAGAATTAGAAAAAACATACTATTTTAAAATTCATATGAAACCAAAAAAAAAGAGGGGCTAGGAGTTGAAAAGCAACCTGTTAGGTACTATGCTCACTACCTGCGTGATGGGTTCAATCGTATCCCAAACCTCAGCATCACACTATATACTGTTGTAACAAACTCGCACATATAGCCCCTGGACCTAAAATAAAAGTTGGAATAAAAAACCAGTATTTGGGGGGTTAATGAATAAGGGTAAAGAGGTAGAATAATGCAACAGACTCAGGAAATATTAACACTTCTCTTGGTTTTGCTATTAACTAATAATAGTCACAAAGTCAAACACAGTATTAAGTTTTATTATACATTACTTCTCCTCAAAACAACTTCCCCAGGTTACATGTTAACTTCCCCAGGTTACATACTATTATCCCAACTTTATAGATGAGAAAACTGATGTTAGGAAGCTGATTATCTTGACTAAAATCACACAGCTAAGCCTAAGTGACAAAATAGACCAAATAGTGTGGGGCCTTGGAAAAAACATGGGAGGGTTTTACACAAAGATATGCCTGGGTTTTAGTCATAGTTCTGTCCCTTACTAGTCATATGTCTTTTGTAAACTAAGCTTCTCTAAGCCTCAGTTCTCTCAAGAGTTAGATCCAGTGCTGTCAATAAATTAGAAATAATTTATATGAAGTACCTAGACCATAATTGGTATTCAATCACCAATTATTTGCAGGGAGCTGGTAATATATCACTAGGGGGAAAAACCGAGATACATCCCCAAGTGGTGATAGATAACTTACAGAAGTGGATGAGATCTCCAAAGAGGACAGTATAAAAGAGTCAGCACAGCAGTCCTCAGAGACTTAACATGAACATTAAGGTAATCTGTAAAGTTGAATTTCCCCAGTGAATTCACACCCTTGGTAGTCTCCTCTGCTTGAATCATGGCTGTTTCTGTATTTTACTTAACTAGTAGAAAGTGGCAAAAGTGATGCTCTTCAAGTTCTGAGCCTAAGACTAAAGAGCAATTGGAAAGTTGGGGGACTTCTGCTCTTCTTATTGTGGACACCCTGAGCAGGAGTCCTGCTGGAGAGACCATACGGAGAGACTTGGTGGAGAAGTCATGTGGAGGGGTAGGAGCACTAGTACTATAGAGGAAAGAAAGGAGAGAGAGAAAGAGGAAAAGAGAGAATGTGAGAGAGAGAGAGAGAGATTCAGGCATGTTGATGTCTCAGCTGAACCTAGCCTTCCAACTTCCACATAAACCCAAGAAGCCAGACCTGGGAGTGAAACATCTTGGACGTTCTAAGTCACAATGTGACTACAACAGCACAAGACGTGTCAAGTGAGAATAGCAAAAGAAACTGCCCATCTGAGTTCCAGTCAACCCATAAAACTGTGAGGAATATTAAAACAACTGTTTTGTCATCCATTGTTTTAGAGTAGTTGGTTATGCAGCAATAGATAACCAAAACAGACATTAAAATGCTGTATCAATTTTTACCTATAGACCATTTGGCCCCAGTGTTTTTCTGAGGAAAAGGACTTGTCTTAGGAGGATGATAGTCCTGTTCATAATATTATTCTCACAAATAAAAGATTTATTAGCTTGCCCTATTTTCCCATTATGGGCTGGTGATTTGAAATTTATTTAAGCCATGCTTGAATGTATTCATATCTTCCGTCTGCATAACTTTTGGGCATAAGTATTACATATGTTTACAATCCATCATGCCAATTGTCCTTTCTACAATTCTCAAAGAAATTATTTTAAATGCTAAATATTGATTCTATTTTGCCTTTTAAGCCAACATTCTCCAAAGAAAAGACAAAAGAGAGAGATTGAAAGAAAATGAGATAATGTATCTGTAACATTCAATAAAACATCCCATGATTTGCACTTTTGAATTTGACTTAATTACTTATTAATATCCTAGAATTCACATAATAATATCTATGATGAAGACAGTTTATCTAGTTTGTGACAAACTTCTCAATCTGTTCGCCTTCCTTATGTACCAGCCTCCCTCCATTTCACCATGAAATGCTAGGGTATTGCATGATCAGAGACACGTGTGTTAACTCTACATTACTGCCTTATGTTTATGTCAGAGGAGAAGCTCAGATCTCCATATTATTATTGGAAATTTTCATCTACAATTACTTAAAGATATAAGTATTTTATCAAAAAGAATTTTATCTATTCTTGTTTGTCTATCTCCTAACTTCAGAGAAGGAAAGGCTCTCCCCTTTTACAGATAGCCATTGTCATATTCCAGGGATGTAGGACTTTATTTCATGACTTGTTTTACTTTTCTTAAAAAACTTCTACAAATTTGTGGCTGCAGATTTGGAGGACCAGGGCAAAATGAGGGAGGAATAGGTTAGAAAAGATGAGAATAGGAAGAAAAGTTGAGTTTGCTCCGAACCTTATTAAGTATGGCCTGAGTGGAGAAGTTAGAAGCTGACTCTGTGTAGGGCAATTAAAAATAAAAGCTGGAACTTCTGTGGTTCAGGCCCACATGTGAACTAAAGAGAGGGGGAAGGAAGAGGCCAGGTATCTGATGAACAATAAAGCAGTGGGTGCATATGTGGGGTCAAAAAAGGAAAGCAATGAGTCAAACCTCAAACTTATGCATTCAGGTGTCAGTGGGTAAATGCATAGAATAAGAAATAGCTGATGGTCACTGATGGAGGTCATCAGGGGATTAGTGGAAACCAAAGAATACATTTTAAAAAATGAAGTACAATTAACTAGGAATGATCAAACAATAAGAGAGACAATCCTTCTCTAAAACATCCTGACTCTCACCCTGCTCTCCTTTGTTATTTCTGGGCCTAGAACAATTTCCACTTTCAATTAACTTGCTTTATAAAAGGAATGAAGAGTGACTCTATCTCTCACATACCTTGCTCTGCCTTTGTTGTAATCAGCACTGTGAATTGAAATGCCTTATCAAATAAGTGTTTTTGAAGGCAATAGACAACACTGTTGGTTGACAAAGCAGTATCATAAAGTCACTTGCTGTTTCGGCTTGGCCCCTGCACAAGAAACCACACTTTGCTCCTTCCAAAATAAGGAGAAATGAAATGATCCTTTGTAGTGGAGGGAATTTTTAAAGTCATACTTTATATTCTGCCTGAAGACAAAATTAAATCACAATTCATGAGTGGTTTAGATCATACACAGGGCTAGAGAACAGATGAACATACAGGTAATAAGACAACAAATGTTTAAAACTGCATATAACATCATCAGCTAAATGGCCTTTGAGGACCAATGTTAAGTAACATTTAGTGCAGAAAGGGATCTACAATGGAACTATTACCAATCTATGCATTATCTATGGAGATCTCAAATAAAAAAGCTAACTTTACAGTTTAAGAAACTGAAGGAAGAAAAACAAACTAAACCCAAAGTTAGCAGAAGGCAGGAAACAATAAAACATCCCTTTGTATACCTTAAATAGATACGATGTTTATTTTTCAGTTATACTTCAATAAAGTTTGAAAAAAGGAAAGAATTCTCCCCAGTTTATGAACTACACATACAGATTCTTATATAGGACACTACAAAAATACTCAACCCTGTGGAGAGAAAATAAATTTATCTTGCTTGTCCAAATCAACTTATTGGTAGTTAGTGTCAGAGCATTGAGTAACAGTGGATTGTGAGGCTCTACTTGGCTCAGTGGAGAGGAAGGCAGTGAAAAGAGAGCTAGGGTGACTGAGAAGATGGTTTGGAGGGTGTAGGACAACAAATACCATATGTATGTATGTATGTGTGTAAATATATATTATTATATATATTTTGTATATGTATAAATTATTTATTTATTTATTTATTTTGTGGCAGAGTCTCGCTCAGTCGCCCAGGCTGGAGTGCAGCAGCCGTGATCTCGGCTCACTGCAACCTCTGCCTCCCTGGTTCAAGCAATTCTCCTGCCTCAGCCTCCTGAGTAGCTGGGACTACAGGCACATGCCACCACACCTAGCTAATTTTTGTATTTTTAGTAGAGATGGGGTTTCACCAAGTTGACCAGGCTGGTCTCTAACTCCTGACCTCAAGTGATCCACCCGCCTCCACCTCCAAAAGTCCTGGGAGCCACCGTGCTTGGTCTTTATTTATTTATGAGACGGAGACTCACTCTGTCGCCCAGGCTGGAGTGCAGTGGCGCAGTCTTGGCTCACTGCAACCTCTGCCTCCTAGGTTCAAGCGATTCTCCTGCCTCAGCCTGCCGAGAAGCTGGGATTACAGGCACACACCACCACGCCCTGCTAATTTTTTGTATTTTTAGTAGAGACGGGGTTTCACGATGTTGGCCAGGCTGGTCTCCAACTCCTGACCTCAAGTGATCCACCTGCCTTGACTTCCCAAATTGCTGGGATTACAGGCGTGAACCACCACACCTGGCCTATTTTATATATATATAATACATATATATATGAATACATATATCAATATATGTGTGTGTGTGTGTCTGTGTGTGTGTGTATATATATATATATATTTTTTTTTTTTTTGAGACAGGGTCTCACTCTTTCACCCAGGCTGGAGTGCAGTGGCTTGATCCTGGCTCACTATACCCCTGACCTCTCTGGGCTCAGATGATCTTCCCACCTCAGCCTCCCGAGTAGTTGGGACTGCAGGGGTGCACCACCATGCCTGGCTAATTTTTTTATTTTTCGTAGAGACAGGATCTCACTATGTTGCCCAGGTTGGTCTCAAACTCCTGGACCCAAGCAATCCACCCACCTTGGCCTCCCAAAATGCAGGGATTACAGGCATGAGCCACGATGCCCAACCACAGATACCATATATTGAAAATTCTTCTCAAATTCAGTCTTCAATATTTAGAGTGGGACCATTTAAATAGATATAAAATTGGGGGAAAAGCATGTTTTCATGACTGATAGAAACATTCTTTTGAATGTGTCTTAACTAGTAAAATCAGCATGTCTAATAAAACAAAAGAAATCCACTAAGTAAAAATAATGTCAGGAAGAGTAATATTTGTCAGTGAACATTCAGCATTGCCAAGGGACAGAGATGTTGATATCTCTACTTTCATGTTTGCTCCCTAGTTGTCCTCAATACAAATGGCAGCATTATTTTCTAAGAGTCAGATATCACCCTTTTATTAGCAACACTCGAATGACTCTCTCTCCCACTCAGAGTCAAAGTCAAAGTTGTTTCAATGATCTCCATAACTCTCTAAGATCTGAATAGTCATCGCCTCTCTAATAACCTCTTCTATTACTTCTCACTCATCATGTTGCAGCCACATCTACCTCCTGGATATTCCTCTGACTCACCAGACATGCTACTGCCTTGGGGCCCATTTTTAAGCTATTTGCTCTGTCTGGATTCTCTATTCCCAGAATTCCTTTCCAAATCTTTGCTTAAATATCACCTTCTCAATGAGGTTATCCCTGATTACTTAATTCCCCTTAACGCTACCCTATCTTCTTTACCCTGCTCCAATTTTTACTGTTTTTCATATCACATATTACCTTCAAATTTATTATATTTAGTGTTTCTAATATGTCTGCCCACACCTACCACCTCTAGAAAAATGTGATCTTCAAATGGGCATATATCTGGCCTATGATAGTACTTGATGTTTCACAGATGCTCAATCAACTTGTGTTGAATGATTGTGACTATATTCTAGGATAAGGCAATTTCCTGGACCTTTCCAGATGTTAGGCATAAATCCCCTTAAATTGTGTTGCTTATCTCATTCTCAGTTTGTGTCACAAAGCAAACTGATGTATTATTCGGTTTCCAAAATGCCTGGAGAGTGGAAAATGAAGCTATGGATAGGGGATTAACACATGCCTCTTTTACTTTATTAGACATGATGGTATCTGGGGAAAACTATTCTTTATTAACATGAATAAGTAAGTTTCTCTTTAACATACTAGTTTCATGTTATTTAGTGTAAATCTACTGCAAATTGAATAGTCACCTCTGGGCATATTAATTTCATTCTTTTCTATGCCTGAAAAACTGAGGAGGGGAAACCAGGTTCTAGCATAACATGACTTATACCAAGTGCTAATCCTGAAAGGATGACTGGTTTGCAGCCTTCCATGACATCCACCACCGCTTTTCAAGCTTTTCCTGACCCTGCAGGCATGGGAGATACCGTAAGTAAAGAGACCAAAGATTAATTATTCTGCAATCTGACCAAATGTTGAAAGTTTAAGCATTCCATTATCTAATTAATGACACAGACCCACACAGTGTGCTAACATAGTGTATAGGTTTGAAAAGTACCATGTGACTGTTATAGGGTTCAGGCTATGGTGCAAGATAAAGGTAGTGATTCTTGACTAGACCATAAATATAAAGAGGAAAGAAGACACATATGTATGGATAGAATCTACACACAGAGATCCCTGAAAATCATAACTTGTGTCTGTTTCATTATTTTCTAGCTGATGTGTCTGCCTATAACCCAGATGATTCTACTGGTCATTGGATATTGTCTCAGGATGTCCCCATGCATAATGTCAACTATTATTTTTATTATTATTATTTATCAGAGCAATGCCATCACCATCTTTAGATGCTGTTGAGAGGAAGCCAGCACTATTTGGGAAAAGATCAACAATATTAATAGGGGAAGAGGGAACTGAAGGTTTGTAAATATCAAGAAGAAATAGACTTACCCTGATGAAAGTCAGAAAACTGGGTATAATATGAGGTATAAATACTAATTAGCCTTATATCTTTGACCAATTTATATCCTGTCTCTGGACTTCAGCTGAAATGTCTGTGAAATGAAGATACTGAGTTAGATAATTTCTAAGGTCTCTGGAGCCTATGGCTGTGTTCATATAATGCTGATGTTACATAAAAGAGCAAGGTTAGGGTCAGTCTTGTATGGGGACACACAAGATGAAAAATTAAGCTTGCATTAATAATAACTATGACTTATATAGAACATCCTTCATACCAAGAATCCACAGTAATTGTCAGCTTACAAAAAAAAAAAAAAAAAAAAAACGATCCAGAGAAGCTGCCCATAGACTCATGGCTAATACGAAGTAGAGTCAGGGTCATAACTTAGGCAATCTGGTCCAGATTCCATGATCTCAGTTGTCCTCCTCACTGCTTTGTGCTTAAAACTAATACCTATCTTTTATCTGTCAGTAATAGTGGGAGGGAGGCCATTGAGTAGCTCAAGAGTTTTCAGTAATTTATGTTATACAGGTTGAGCATCCATAATTGCTAAATGCTCCAAACTTCAAAACTTTATGAACACCTACTTGGCCCCACAGGTGGGAAGTTCCACACCTGATCTCATGTGGTGGGTCATGGTCAAAATGCAGGTGCACAACGATGAAGATGACATGGTTAACACTGCAGAAAAAAGTGCCTGTACATGACATGGTGAATATGTGTGATTGGCTTATTGAAGGACGAGATCCATGTGCATTCGTAACAAAGTGCAAAATCATATCACTTTATAAAAATCCGAGAGAGACTTCTAAGACAAAAACCTTGTTAAATAAGGCCAATGACTCTGGAGGAAACATTTTTAAAAGCCATATAGCAGAATGTCTCCTCATCCCTAGAGGATACAATTCCTGGTCCCTCAACTGCTTCTGATGTTTCTTCTCATCTAAAAAACGAAAATACAGTGTACAGTAACATTTTGCTCAAAACAGCATTGTAGGTGGAGTCTGAAGGCCTGCCATTGTTTGTTGTTGCAGTTTTTAAACAACTGATACAGCTATACTGAGGATGCTATTACGCTGCTTAGCTACCCTGAACACATTATATTTTCACTATACTAAGGGTATGTCATATTTTTTATTTATGTATCGATAAGTACTTATGTATCAATAAGTGTAAGAAAATGATTGCTTATGGGTAGCATGTAAATTCAGAGTCAGGAATGATGATGGTGATGCTAAACAATCACAGACTGTACACATGAGTGACTGAGATAGTGACACTTTTGCTTTCTGATATTTCAATGAAAGAAATTTTCTTTTATGCACAAAATTATTAAAAGTTTTGTATAAAATTACATTCAGAAGATTTGTATAAGATGCATATAAAAATAAATTTTGTGTCTTGATGTGGGTCCTATCCTCAAGATATCTCATTATGTATGTGCAAATATCCCAAAATCCCCCCAAAAAGTTATCCAAAATCCCTCCAAAAAGTTATCCAAAATCCGAAACACTTCAGGTCCCAAGCATTTTGGATAAGAGATACTCAACCTGCAATAGTTCGAATGTGCTAAGAAAACTACAAAATACATTATTGAGAGAGAGAAGAAAAAACAACTAAATTGAACCTAATCATTCCTATCCCTAAGGGAGGTAAGTTAAGAGTAAATTAGAAACTGTGTTTGCTTTTGGCTGATACTCTGAAGCTTTGATATGTGCATCAGGCTTCCCTTGGCCCTCAGGTTCTCAGGTGACAGTTTCACACCTTTTTAGCTCCTCACATTTCCAAGCACCTTGTTCTAATTTTTGGTGGTTGACCTTGCTTTCTACTTACTGACTACTTACTGACTGAGAAATTCTAGAACCTTGTACTACTAAATCTTCTCCCTGCCAGCATCTGTGTTCTTGCACTCTGCCTTAACTTATATGGCTATAGATAAACTTTCTGTGCTGCTGTTCATAGCCAATATCTCCACCTTCATCAGTAGATCCCATTCCCTTTCTCCTACTTGAGGCTATTATTCCAGCAACTTTATCTTCTCTCCCATATCATCATTTTTTTTTATCTTTCAACGGGATAATTCCCATTATATTTACAAATGTATATTATTAATTTCATCTTTTTTTTTTTTGAGACAGAGTTTCGCTCTTCTTACCCAGGCTGGAGTGCAATGGCACGATTTCGGCTCACTGCAACCTCCACCTCCCGGGTTCAAGCGATTCTCCTGCCTCAGCCTCCTGAGTAGCTAGGATTACAGGTATGTGCCACCACACCCGTCTAATTTTGTACTTTTAGTAGAGACGGGGTTTCTCTATGTTGGTCAGGCTGGTCTCAAACTCCCAAACTCAGGTGATCCGCCCACCTTGGCCTCCCAAAGTGCTGGGATTACAGATGTGAGCCACTGCGCCAGGCCTAATCTCATCTTAAAATTATATCTTGCCTCACAGCCACTACCTAATTTCTTTGTTCCTATTTGTAGCACAATTCTTCAAAATTATTGTCCATTCTGCCGCTACTTTGTCTCGGCCAGTTCTCTCTTCAGTCTCTTCTACACCTCTCTCCCTCACTACTCCTCTGAAATGGTTCTCATCAACGTCACCACTGACCTCCACTTGCTGCATCCAGCAAACAATTCTCAACTTTCTTCATTTTTAAAAACTTTTCATCTTTATCAAGGTGTAACTGACAAATAAGAACTATATATTTAAGTTGTACAACTTGGTGTTTTGATATATGTATACATTTTGAAAGATCATTACAGTGAAGCTAATGAACATATCTATCACGTAACATAGTTAACATTTTTTGTGGTGAGGACACTTAAGATCTTCACTCTTTAAAAATTTCCACTAAACAATATTGTGAACTGTAACCCCCTTGCTGTACATTAGATTTCTAGAACTCACTTATCATGAATAACTAAAGCTTTGTACCATTTGAGCAACATCTCCTGATTTTTCTCTCCCCACTACCCCTGGTAACCACCATTCTATTCACAGCTTTTATGAGTTTGACTATTTTATATTCCACTTATACGTGAGATCATGCAATATCTGTCTTTCTGTGTCCAGTTTATTTCACTCAATATAATGTTATCCAGGTACCTCCATGTTGTCAAAAATAGCAGGACTTCCTTTTTCTGAAGGTTTGATAATATTTCTTTATTTTCTTTATCCATTCATCCTTCAAATGACATTTAGGTTGTTTCCGTATTTGGGTATTGTGAATAATGCTGCACTGAACTTAAGAGTGCAGATATCGGCTGGGAGCAGTGGCTCACACCTGTAATCCCAGCACTTTGGGAGGCCGAGGCAGGCGGATCATGAGGTCAGGAGATCGAGACCATCCTGGCTAACATGGTGAAACCCCGTCTCTACTAAAAATACAAAAAAATTAGCTGGGCGTGGCGGCGTGCGCCTGTAGTCCCAGCTGCTGGGGAGGCTGAGGTAGGAGAACACGTGAACCTGAGAGGCTGAGCTTGCAGTGAGCCGAGATCGCGCCACTGCACTCCAGCCTGGGTGACAGAGCAAGACTCCTTCTCAAAAAAAAGAAAAAAAGAAAAAAAAAAGAGTGCAGGTATCTCTGTCCAATGGAACAGAATAAACAGAATAGAGAGAACAGAAATAAATACACATATTTACACTAAATTGAGCTTTGACAAAGGTGCCAAAAACACATGAAGAAATAATATTCTCTTAGAAATGATGTTAGGAAAACTAGATATCCACATGCAAAAGAATGAAATTGCACCTTTATCTCACAATGTACACAAAAATCAACTCAAAATGGATTAAAGACTTAAATGGAACTGTTAAACTACTAGAAGAAAATGTAGTGAAACAGTTTCTTGACTTTGATCTGGGCAATGACTTATAAAATATGATATGAAAACCACCGGCAACAAAAGCAGAAATAGACAAATGGGATGGCATTAAACTAAAAAGCGCCTGCACAGCCAAAGAAGAAATCAACAGAGTAATCTATGGAATGGGAGAAAATATTTGCAAACCAAAATTGACAAATGGGACCTAATTAAAGAGCTTCTGCACAGCAAAAGAAACTATCATCAGAGTGAACAGACAACCTACAGAATGGGAGAAAATTTTTGCAATCTATCTGACAAAGGTCTAATATGCAGCATCTACAAGGAATGTAAACAAATATACAAGAGAAAAACAAACAGCCCCATTAAAAAGTGTGCAAAGGACATGAACACACACTTCCCAAAAGAGGACATTTATGCAGCCAACAAACACATGAAAAAAAGCTCAACATCACTGATGATTAGAGAAATGCAAAGCAAAACCACAATGATATACCATCTCATGCCAGTCAGAATGGTGATTATTAAAAAGTCAAGAAACAACAGATGCTGGCGAGGCTGTGGAGAAATAGGAATGCTCTTACACTGTTGGTGGGAATGTAAATTAGTTCAACCATTGTGGAAGACAATGTGGCCATTCCTCAAAGACCTAAAAGCCGAAATACCATTTGACCCAGCAATCCCATTACTGGCTATATACCCAAAGGAATATAAATCATTCTATTATAATGATACATGCATGGATTATGTTTATTGCAGCATGATTCACAATAGAAAAGACATGGAATCAACCAAAATTCCCATCAATAATAGAATGGATAAAGAAAATGTGGTACATATACACCATGGAATATTATGCAGCCATGAAAAGAAATGAGATCATGTCATTTGCAGGGACCTGGATGGAGCTGGAAGCCATTATCCTCAGCAAACAAATGCAGGAACAGAAATCCAAACACTGCATGTTCTCACTCATAAGTGGGAGCTAAAGAATGAGAACACAAGGACACAGGGAGAGGAACAACATACTGGGGCCTGTCTTTGGGGGTGGGGTGGGGGTAGGGAGAGCATCAGGAAAAATAGCCCATGGATGCTGGGCTTAAATACCTGGTGATGGGTTGAATACCTAGGTGATGGGTTGATAGGTACAGGAAACCACTATGGCACACGTTTACCTATGTAACAAACCTGCACATGTATTCTGAAACTTAAAATAAAATAGAAAATATTTGCAAACCATGCATATGAAAAGGAGTTCATATTAAAAACAAGTAAGGCATTTATAAAACTCAGTAGCAGAAAACAAACAAACAAATAACCCAGCTAAAAATGGACAGAATACATGAACAGACATTTCTTAAAAGAAGACATAAATGGGCAACAGGTGCATGAAAAGGTTATCAGAATCACTAATTATCAGGGAAATGCAAATCAAAACCACAATGAGATACTACCTCACACCTGTTAGAATGGCTATTGTCAAAAATACAAAAGATAACAAGCGTTAGTGAGGATATGAAGAAAGCGGAACACTAGTACACTGTAAATTGGAATCTAAATTGGTACAGCCATTATAGAAAACAGCATGGAGGTTTCGCAGAGTATTAAAAATAGAACTACCCTATGATCTAGCAATTCAGTCTTTTAAATTTGCCTCTCAGCAGTTTTTAATGGAAGTGATCCCTCCCTTTTCCTTGAAATATTGCCCATTTGTCTTCCAGAGCATGTTATTCTTTTGTTGTAATCCTTTTCAACTTCCTTTTCTCTTTCTTCCTCTTCTTGCTGCCCTTAAACCTTGGAGTTTCCCAATGTTCAGTCCTAGGTCCCTTCTTTACAAGCTTGGTAAAAACTCCCATGACTTCAAATATTATCTAATTGCTTACTACACTGAAATGCATATCCTAGCTTTGAACTCTGTGCTGGACTTCATACTTCAAAAGTATATCCAAATTTTACATTCAGTAATTCTACTTTTATGCTTAACATGAAATTTAAGTTGAGTACGTCTAAATTTGAACTCTATAAAAAATATTTATCCCAAATCTGCTCCATTCACAATGTCTGTTGAGGGCAATTATTATTTCAGTTTTTCAGGACAAAAACCTTACTCTTGACTTCTCTCTTTCCTTCACACATCTCATCTAAACCACCATAAAACAGCAAGATGTATCCATTTAGAACTAACTGGGATCACGTCACTCTGCTTAAATCCTCCAATGCCTGTCTAGTCCACTCTGGGTAAAAGCCTACGTCCTTACTTGGTGTGGCACTCTGTTACAGCTCTGACTTCATCTTTTTCTCCTTCCTCTTTTTCACTCCACTCTCTCTGTACTGGCTTCTGTGTTGTTATTGGAACACACCATGTACTCTCCTACCTTGGGAACTTTGCTCAGAGATTTCTTCAGCTTGGAAGACTTTTTTTTTTTTATACTTTAAGTTCTAGGGTACATGTGCACAATGTGCAGGTTTGATACATAGGTATACATGTGTCATGTTGGTTTGCTGCACCCATGAAGCCGTCATTTACATTAGGTATTTATTTCTTCTAATGCTATCCCTCCCCAAGCCCCCCACCCCCTGGTGTGTGATGTTCCCCTCCCTGTGTCCAAGTGTTCTCATTGTTCAATTCCCACCCATGAGTGAAAACATGCAGTGTTTGGTTTTCTGTCCTTGTGATAGTTTGCTGAGAATGATGGTTTCCAGCTCCATCCATGTCCCTGCAAAGGACATGAACTCATCCATTTTTATGGCTGCATAGTATTCCATGGTGTATATGTGCCACATTTTCTTAATCCAGTCTATCATTGATGGACATTTGCATTGGTTCCAAGTCTTTGCTATTGTGAATACTGTTGCAATAAACATACGTGTGCATGTGTCTTTATAGCAGCATGATTTATAATCCTTTGGGTATACACCCAGTAATGGGATGGCTGGGTCAAATGATATTTCCAGTTCTAGATCCTTAAGGAATCGCCACACTGACTTCCACAATGGTTGAACTAATTTACACTCCCACCAACAGTGTAAAAGCCTTCCTATTTCTCCACGTACTCTCCAACATCTGTTGTTTGGTGACTTTTTAATGATCGTCATTCTAACTGGTGGGAGATAGTATCTCACTGTGGTTTTGATTTGCATTTCTCTGATGACCAGTGATGATGAGCATTTTTTCATGTGTCTGTTGGCTGCATAAATGTCTTCTTTTGAGAAGTGTCTGTTCTTATCCTTTGCCCACTTTTTGATGGGATTGTTTTTTTTGAAGACTTTTTATCTCAGGCATCTAGGTAACTTCTTTTCTCACCTCGTTCCTATCTTTCTGCAAAATTTACCTTTACTACCAGGCCTACCTTGATCACCCCTTTTAATTGCAACTGACTGTCTACACCTGACACATCCATTTGTTCCCACTGTGCTCTTGTTATTGTTGTTTAATTATACTTAGCACCCTCTAGCATGCTACATAGATTAGTTATTATCTTTATTATTTATTGTCTGGATCTCAATAAAAGCCTGAATAAAAGCCTCATGAGATGAGGGTTTTGTCTGCTTCGTTTACTAATAGATCCACATCTCCTAGAATAGCCTGGATATTTAGCATGTGGTCAGTAAATTTGTTAAATGTACAATATTTACTAAATGCCAAATTTACACAGATTGAGAATATGACTTTTGACCCCTAAACAATTGACTATTTTGCCCTCTAAAACAGCGCACAGGAAAATCTTGCTCTAAATTTCTTATTATAGTCTCTGGGCAGTGAGTATATGTGGCTTTTCTTACATATAAGGATCACATGCATTTTGTCTGAACTTTTCATTTATTATGATGTTTATACTTTTATCCCAGCCTACCCTGTTATATTTAAGGTAAACAGTAATGTTTTCCTAACTGTGAACCATGATCAATATACATTCCTGCCTTCATGAATATAATTTTGACATTTCATCCAGTAATCTTTAGTCATGGTCAACAAAGTCAGGAAGGATTGAATTGAACACTATTCAAACAGTTTTCTTCGATTGCTGAGATTGTCAGAGACAATTAAACCTCAAATGACTCTAAACCCAAGGGCCTTTGAATATCCCTTCTGAGTCGATATGTAACATCTCATATTTTTTTAATTCTGCTTCTGCAATTGATTTTATGCAGTCAAGTTTCCTGTGAGTTGAAAGCTCACACCTAACTGAAAATGATCCACACATAAGAATCTTGGGCTTTGTTCAAAATGTGCCAAGAGAACTTAGAATTTGAGTTGCGATACTAGAAACAATTTAACTCATTATCCTCTTTTTCTGTTTTTTTTTTGTTTGTTTGTTTGTTTTTTTTTTTTTTGAGATGGAGTCTCTCTCTGTCGCCCAGGCTGGGAGTGCAGTGGTGCAACCTCGGCTCACTGAAAGCTCCGCCTCCTGGGTTCATGCCATTCTCCTGCCTCAGCCTCCCCAGTAGCTGGGACTACAGGTGCCCGCCACCACTCCCATCTAATTTTTGTATTTTTTTTAGTAGAGACAGGGTTTCCCCATATTAGCCAGGATGGTCTCGATCTCCTGACCTCGTGATCCACCCGCCTCAGCCTCCCAAAGTGCTGGGATTACAGGCGTGAGCCACCGCACCGGGCCCAATAGATGTTACTGAGAATCGGCTAGTGCTTGGCTCCACTGGAACTGAGGGGGAGGGGTACAGCTTTTCCACTGTTCCATTTGTTTGGCTGGAGTAGGGCAGCCATTGCTAAAATAGATTTCTATTATTAAGCACCCATTTTCCAGATCTTCGGCTACAGAAAACAAGTTTATTTTTTCTGTGACTTTTGGTGATTTGGGGTTGGAGATTCTGTAGTACGCTGTTTGTGACATATCGAAGTGATAAGAAAACACAGGAAACTCATTGTTATGTCATTCTTCAAGTCCAAAGGTGCCTAGGCAATCCAACTTCTTTCTGCCGGCCAGTCTTCTTATGCTTGTTTATCTGTTGTGTTATATTTAGGGCTGTAGTTATAAGAGGGAGGACCTGGAAGAAGGAGAGGCTTCTCCATTTTAGATGAAACTAGAAATCTCCTGCTCTGCTATGTTCTTTAAGTGTAAACAATTAAGGGTCACCAGGCAGAGTAGGGGTTGATTGTTTTATATTAAACCTTTCCAATTTCTATAAATCAAATAAAATAGGCTTACATGTGTCAGGATTAGATTAAGTTTTTGATGGCCCTCTTTCCATTCCTACACAGTCAGCAAAAATGGGAACAAAATAAAGATCAGATTATTTTCACACTCCATTGCTTTTTCCTTTTAATTTCTTCCCTAAATAATAATGCCCACCCAGAGATCCTAACTGTGCTAAATACCTAGACTTGTTATTTTGCTACTTTGTGCATCCAAGGGGATTCAACTTGCTTTGAGGCACAAATAAATACCTGTCTGTGCTTTTGTTTTAAATCCCCATCTATGCAACATTTCAAGTCTCACATTTGCTCTTTATGCAGTTTCATTCCAGCTTACTGCTGCCAAATTATTTAGGAATTTAAAAAATAATAATGTTTTCAGTTATTTAAAGTTAAGTACCCCCGTTATCCACAAGACCCTTGAAACCTGCAAATAATAGACCACTATGAGATGGAAGGTGCTTCCTGTGAACAGTTACTATGTATTAACCCTTTTTCTTAGTCCTGGATATTGCAGTCTCTGAACCCTGAGGGCCCAAAAGCATGGCACTTTCCTTGTCTCCCACTATCTTGATCTTAATAGTGACTGAAATGAGTAAGGAACAACTCTGAGAGCCAATCTTGTGGCGCCCAGGTTCCAAAAGTGCTGTCGGCATCTGTGGGGTTACTTGAAATGACAGTAAAGGTAGCTCAGTCACATCTGAGTAGAAAACAAACTCCTCGCTTTTTCTTCCATTTCTGAATATTGCCTTTGCTTACACCCCTCCAAGTCCAACATGACTTATTTTCCTCACAAATTTGGTAATATTTTCAAGTGCTCGGCCCCAAAAGGTGCCAGCAATTAATGACAGGGTTTCATAGAAATGATTCTTTAGCTCCTGCTCCCCAGTTCATGTGCTCTGCTCCCTAAGAATAACTTAGAGTGGCCAAAATTTTATAATACTGTGAATGTGTAACATGATTTTGTGAAAAAGAGGTATGTGGCAGGCTTGCACAAATATCCAACAAGCTTTTATGTTTAAAAGTCATTTAAAAACACTATTTAAATTCATACTAAGATTTTACCAATAAATAGCTACAACTAAGAGCTTAAGTATACATTTCTTCAATGTGCTTCATATAAAATTATAAGTCACCAATCTGTATCTAATAGAATGCATAATTATAAAAAACAAGTGCATAAACCCAATTCATCAAAGCTTAATAGTAAAATCCAGACACCAATGCCTTTTGTAATGAAAAACCTGTAATACTTTCCTATGTATGAACCAATATTTACATTTTAGAACTTTTTTTGGAGTTGAAAATGAACCCTCATCCACATATATACAAAGACTCCATTAATAAAGACACAACTGTTTGTGTCTTTACACAAACAGTTATAAAGACAAACTGCTAACATAGCAGTTTGTAGAGTCAAACGCTGAAGAGTAGTTTCTCAGAGACCACATTCCCTTACCTAAGTTGTGTGTATCAGAGTCACCCTGGAAGGCTGAATAGACAGGGCCCAAGAGGTCATATAATCCAGACCTCATTTGCAGATGAGGAAACTGTGCTTAGAGAAGGTAACTGGCTTGGCCAAGGTCACGAAACCAGTTAATCTTGAACTAAAATCAATATCTCTTCTGTTTTAGACCAATGCTATTTTCATTATATGAGTGGTACTCACATTTTAGTGGTACATCAGAATCACCAGGAAGACACGTTAAAATGCAGACCACCGGCTGCTGCCACCCTCAAAGTTTCTAATTCAGTTGATCTGGAGTGGAACCCAGGAATTTACCTTTCAAACCGATCCCATAGTCTTGGGCACAATTCATTGAGAACCACTACATTGCAGCATTTTTATTTTATATTTCTATACTATTTTACCTTTCATTTCTTTTTTAATTGTTATAATAAATATAAAATTGACCATCCTAATCATTTTAAGTGTACAATTCAGTGATATTACAGACATTCATAATATTGTGCAACCATTACCACCATCCATCTCCATAACTATTGTCATCTTCCAAAACCAAAACTTTGTACTCATTAAACAATAATTCCCCACCTCTGTCTTGCCTCAGCCCTTAGCATCCACCATTATACTCTCTGCCTCTATGATTTTGACTACTCTAACTACCTCATTTAAGTAGAATCCTACAGTATTCGTCTTTTTGCGTCTGGCTTATTTTATTTACCACAATATCCCCCAGGTTCATTCATGTTGTAGCATATGTCATAATTCCCTTCCTTTTTAAGGTGAAAAATATCCCATTGCATGTATATACCACATTTTGCTTATCCATTCATCAACTGATGGGACATTTGGGTTGCTTTCACGTTTTACTACTGTGAACACTGCTGCCATGAACACACCTGTACAAATATCTCTTTGAAACTCTGCATTCAATTCTTGTGGGTAAATACGCAGAAGTGGAATTGTCGGATCATATGGTAATGCTATTTTTATTTTTTTCTAAGGAATTGCCATGCTGTCTTTCCACAGTGGCTGTATCTTTTTAAATTTCCACCAACTGTGCACAAGAGTTTTAATTTTTCTACATCCTCACCAACACTTGTTGTTTTCTGTTTTACATTTTTTATGGCAGCCACCTTAGTGGGTGTGAGGTGGTAACTTACTGTACTTTTGATTTGCATCTTCCTAATGATTAGTGATGTTGAACATCCTTTCATGTGCTTATTGCCATTGTGTCTTCTTTAGGGAAATGTATATTTAAGTCGTTTGCCCATTGTTTAAGTGAGTTGATGGTTGTTGATGTTGTTATTAACTTTTATGTACTGTTTTACTTTTTTCTTGTTGTTTTTTTTTTGAGATGAAGTCTCACTCTGTTGCCCAGGCTGGAGTGCAGTGGCGTGATCTAGGCTCACCACAACCTCTGCCTCCCAGGTTCAAGTGATTCTCCTGCCTCAGCCTCCCGAGTAGCTGGGACTACAGGCAGGTGCCACCATGCCGGGCTAATTTTTGTATTTTTAGTAGAGACAGGGTTTCACTATGTTGCCCAGGCTGGTCTCAAACTCCTGACCTCATGATCCTCCCGCCTTGGCCTCCCAAAGTGCTGGGATTACAGATGTGAGCCACCGCACCCGGCCTGCTTTACTTTTAAAGAAGTTTTTTTTTTCTTTTTTTTAAATTTTATATTTTGGAGAATTTCAAGAATACAGAAAAGTACACACAAGAGTAAAAGGAATCCTCATAAATGTGTCAAGCACCAACAACTGTCTAACAATGGCCAATTTAAAGGACTTAACATATTTATTTTTTTCACCACTTTTCTCTGAGAGACAAGTATCCTAATATATTCCAAATATCTGATAAGAAAATGTCTGGTATTATTATTCTAGTAATTTTTATTCTGTAATGTTATTTAATGTAAACTTCTTTACAACTTCAAGAAAAGTGGGGGAACAGTGGTTACTGGCTTCCATATTACAACGAAGCAAATGGAGTCTGAGATGGTTATTAAAAGACGCATCAAAAACCCAAACTGAAGTCTGACTCCAGAACTCACCTTGCAAAGTGTCATCATTCAATTGCTCCAATTAAAGTCAAATTTATCTGATTTTAAGGAAAAAGCATATTACTGAAATATTTGTATATGTGTAGCCAGTAATGGTGACATACCAATAGCACTTGTGGACAAATGTTAAGTGCCTGGTTGCCCAGGATGATTCTAACCTCTTGATGGAGTGCAGGATTACTGCATTTTTAGTCCAACATCCAGCATGGTTCATTGCTATCAAGATTTCGACACCACTATCCACCTTACTTTTTATGCCAGAGTATGGAGTTTTCCCCTCATTTAGGGCCTTATTCTTGCAGAGACTCTACCTTGCTTTCAGAAATGTGGATAGTCTTTGTCATTTATGTGCCTCCAACAAATTATGAGGTTTAACGAACTATTAAGAGCTTTTTATATGCATGCTTATTTATAGTAGTACATGTCTCTAAATGGTTTGCTGTACTATAACATATTCATATACATTATGAGTAATTCACATGAAGTTATGATCTGATACCCCAAAACATAAAATATTAAACATTTATGTGTACCAAATAAAATGCCACTCAACATATCTTATGAAATCTCATTCTAAACCTCTAACCCTTACACTGTTCTAACAGTTGTCATAGTTTAAGACATAATTGCTTTAGTTAGTATGATAATGTGTTTCTATGATTATTTGTGACAGACATCATTCTCTAGACTTGATTAGCATAGAATAAAAAACAAAACATTGGAGAAGCTCTACTTGAGATGAAGCTCAGCAGTTATAGTACTTTCTCACTGCTGACCTGTGGCTTTTAAAAATGGGATTCTGGTTTCTTTCTTTCACGTTTATTAATTTGGGATAATAATGAATGGTTTTAGTGAAGTTTGTGAGTTGACAGCTATTTTATCTAAGATCCATGAAGAAAAGTAAGAATATTTACTTTATTATACTTTTTATATTAAAAGTTGTGCATGCAATCCAGATTGTTAATTAATATATAAAATGGTGTTTAACATTATTAGTCATCAGGATTGCAAGTTCAAACCTTAGTAGATTACTGTACCACCAACAGGATAGTTAAAATTAAAAGAACTGCCAATGTCAAGTGTTGGCAAGGATTTAGAGTGACTGGAACTCTTGCACGTTGTTGGCTAGGGGTAAATTGGTAAAAAACACTTTGGAAAACTGTTTGCTGGCAACTAGTATAGCTAAAAAACACTCTAGAATTCAGTAATTCCACACTTGGCTATATATACAAGAGAAATGCATACACATATGCACCAAAATACATGGAAAAAAACCTCATAATGTGAATGGATAAATATATGTTATGTATTCATACAATGGGATATAACTCAGCAATAATAGTTTTATGATTTCTGCAAATACAGGGATGAATTTCACATAAATAATATTGAGCAAAAGAAGGCCAAGCACAAAAGAGGACAAACTATAATTCCATTCATATCGAGTTCAAAAACAAACAAAACTTTTGGAGTATATAAACTAGGAGTGGGCACAGGAGAGCTTTCCTGGGTGCTGGATATGTATCTTGATTTTGGTGCTGATTTCATAGATGTAAACATTTATCAAGCTTTCTTAAGATTCATTTACTTACTAAAATATATACACTTAAAATAATTGAAATAAGAAGTCTATATAACCGACATTGTCAAAATGCCCCGTTAAAGCAACTTCCGCACTGGCTGATTCAAAGTGTTTGACTTTAGTCCCAGAGAATGAAAGATTTTCTGAGTCACCAGATCATGTTCCTGTAGGTTCTACTTGGATAATACATTTTAAATGCTGTGTTCAGGAGCAACTGATGCTTAAATATAGATTTAGTGTCATCACTTTTTATTATAAAATGCCAAATGGAAGTAGAAACATCTCATGACCCACATTTTCAGTTTAATAGTCCTAAACCATCATTTTCTATCCTAAACATATAAGTCAATAACTTAAAAACAATTAACAGTCTATATATATATATATATCTTGTATATATTATATATCATCATAACTTGCACAACTCCTCAAAAGCAATAATTTAAATAAGTACTAGATTTATGCATTATTGAAAGAACTTTGGTTAAGAAAATATTCCAAATTTTTCATGAGATTTGAGAAAGTAAATGTCATATACATGTCAGTTCATTTTTTCATATACATGTTTTTTTACACATATTCTATCAGTGTTTCAAAATATAATATGCAGACCCAGAAGAAAGGTACAGACCCCATTTTTAAACCATACTCTGGATAGGACTATTTTCTACTAGGAATGGACTACCCTACGAAGGCAAACAAGACAGGAAGGCACTCTGGATCCTGAAACGATTCTGTCCACCAAAACATCTTCTGAGGTGTTGTATTTTGCTTTTGCTAAAGTTTTGCACAGACCTCTGTGAGTGGTTGTCCCAGATACAAAATCACACAGGAAATTAATTCCTAAGGATGAAGCTGGAGTCACAGGCTTTAGTTATCTTTGGAAACCTCAGAATGCTTTTTCAGCACTGGCTTTCTGATCTTTGAAATGGAGCAAATCCTTGTTCCCTGAAAATGATTTTTGTATTAGAAGACATTCTTGAATATACTTTTTCTTTGGAGGAGTGTCTGTTCCTTACATGAAAACCTTGACATATTTTTGAGTGTGTCAGTGCTCCAATTAAAACATAGTGTCACAAGCCAGGTGCCACTGTCAATATTGCAATGGCTGAAGTAAGGTAAAATATAAAAGAAATTTCATGACAGTAGAAGTGGTAGAACCAGAAAGTGAATTGAATTCATTTATAATTAATCTTTTATGGATCAGGGAATTTTTTCAGAGTTTCTTAAAAAGGAGTTAACATTCAATTAGCAACAAACTCTAATCTGTGTCAGCAATAAGACACTCTTTAGCAATTTATTTCAGTGCAAAAGGTCACTGCAGAGAAAATGCAATTATTGAATATCTAAGAGAGAAATAAATATTGAGGCAGAATTAGGATTTTTTAATAGAATTATGGATATTAGACTTGATTCTAAACTTTATCTAATCAAAGCACTAGATTATTTACTTTGGTGAGTAAGCTTATAATCAGGAACAATGAAATTATTTTTTGAGAACATTAAAGCTAACATATTTTTGCAAAATTGTAGCAATGATTTAAGTATAGTTGCTTGGAGCTATTGTACAAAGATAATGATAGACGCTGGATGTGGTTTCCTAAACCCATGTGTGGGACAGGATCACTACCAAACATGAAGCGAGGCCTGGCCTCGAATGCTGGGAAATCTTTGAGAGGCCATTATTCAGAAGTTCATCACTTCAGAGGGTCCTTCACCTTGACTGCATTGGGTTTATTCTCCAACCCCTACACATCAGAATTTCTCTTGGGTAGTCAAGGAGAGCAGCATATAGTAGAAAACTCCCGAAGATGTCTGTGAATCAGGACTTCAATGGAGACAAAGCTACCATTTCAAATTGAATCTCAGCCTAAGTCATACACCACATACAAAAATTAACTCAAAATGGATCACAAATTTAAATAAAGCTTAAAACTATAGAACTGCTAGAAAAAAGTAAAAATAGTTATGATCTAAAGCTAAGTAGTGTTCCTAAACTTGACTAAAAGCACAATTCAGCAAAACAAATAACTTAAATTTCTTTAAAATTAGAAAATTTTCTTCTGTGAAACGTTATGTTAAGAGAATGAAAACACAAGCTACAAATGGAAAGAAAACAATTAGAAATCAAACCATATATTTATCAAAGAACTACTATCTACAGAATATTAAAACTCTCAAAATTCAGTAGTAAAAAAATAACAATCCAACAAAATCTAATCTAAGTGATTAGAAATGCTAAAATACATGAAGAGACATTTTACTAAAGAGGATATATGGAGAGGGTAAATAAGTATAAATAAGTATATAAAAAGATGTTGAACCTCATTAAAAATTATGAAAATTCATTTTAAAACCACAGTGAGTGCCGGGCGTGGTGGCTCATGCCTGTAATGCCAACACTTTGGGAGGCCGAGGTCGGCGGATCACCTGAGGTCAGGAGTTCAAGACCAGCCTGACAAATATGGAGAAACCCCATCTCTACTAAAAATACAAAGTTAGCCAGGCGTGGTGGCGCATGCCTATAATCCCAGCTACTTGGGAGGCTAGGGCAGGAGAATTGCTTGAACCCGGGAGGCGGAGGTTGCAGTAAGCCGAGATCGTGCCATTGCACTCCAGCCTGGACAACAAGAGAGAAACTCCATCTAAACAAACAAACAAACAAACAACAACAAAAAAACAAAACAGAGATTCTACTATTCCCCATCAGAATGGCTACAATAAAAAATAGTGAAAATAACAAATGTTGTTAAGGATGTGAAGAAACCGGATCACAGAAATGTTGCTGGTGAGAATGTAAAATGTCACAACCACTCTGGAAAGATTTTGGTGGTTTCTTATTAAAAAAAAGCAAATACCCTACAATCTAGCATTTACACTCTTGAACATTCATCACAGAGAAATGAAAAGTTCTGTTCAAATACCTGTACATGAAAGTTCATAGTAGCCTTATTTGTAATAGTCAAAAGTGGAAACAACTCAGATGTTATTCAGCAGGTGAATGATTACAGAATATTTGGTATATGTACCATGGAATACTACTTAGCAATAAAAGGAAATAAACCACTGATACACACAGCAGCCTGGATGAATCTTCGGAGAATTATTCTGAGTTAAAAACAAGCCAATCCCCAAATGCCACTTACTCTATAATTCCATTTATATAACATTTTTTAAATGATATAATATTAGAAATGGAGAATAGATTAGTGGTTTTCAGGGTTTAAGGAGGGGGTAGAAATTGGAATGTGGTAAGCTTGACTATAAAAAAGCAACATGAAAGATAAATGTGGTGCTAGAACTACTTTTTCTCTTGACTGTATAGATATAAATATTCTGGTTATGATATTCTACTATAGTTTTGCAAGATGTTATCATTGGGGAAATTGGACAAAGAGTACATGGAATCTCACTTTTTAAATTGTACCACTGCATATGAATCTAAAATTACATTAATTTGTTTTAAAATACCTTAAAATAATATTAATACATGTGTTTTTAAGTGTAACAGATATTATGGGCAGAAATATTACAAATGAGTAATACCAAGATTCTCTTAGCTGAAAATACTATAAATCTCTACTAAAAAGTATGTCTCTCGGCCGGGCATGGAAGCTCATGCCTGTAATCCCAGCACTTTGGGAGGCCGAGGCGGGCGGATCACAAGGTCAGGAGATCAAGACCATCCTAATACGGTGAAACACCGTCTCTACTAAAAAAATACAAAAAATTAGCCGGGTGTGGTGGCGGGCGCCTGTAGTCCCAGCTACATGGGAGGCTGAGGCAGGAGGATGGCGTGAATCTGGGAGGCAGAGCTTGCAGCGAGCCAAGATTGAGCCACTGCACTCCAGCCTGGGTGACAGAGTGAGACTCCATCTCAAAAAAAAAAAAAAAGGAAAAGTATGTCTCTCAGATATATAAATAGGTCACCATATACATATTTGTTCTCTCTCCATCTGGGTATATACTTCACCATCTCACCCCCAACATGGTCTGACCATGGCAAAATGTGGAGACCATCAACCTTCTATATTTCTTACCCATATTCCAATATTGTCATGTTGCTTCTTGATATGGTTTGGATTTGTGTTCCCACACAAATCTCATGTAAAATTGTAATCCCCAAATTTGGAGGAGGAACCTGGTAGGAAGTGATTGGATCATGGGGGTGGATTTCCCCCTTGCTGTTCTCGTCATAGTGAGTTCTCACAGGATCTGCTTGTATAAAAGTGTGTAGAACCTCCCACTTTGCTCTCTTCCTCCTGCTCTGGCTGTGTGAGACATGCCTGCTTCCCTTCCACCAAGATTGAAAGTTTCCTGAGGCCTCCCCAGACATCCTTCCTGTATAGCCTGCAGCGCTGTGAGCCAATTAAACTTCTTTTCTTTATAAATTACCCTCTTTCCCATATTTCTTTATAGCAGTACAAGAACAGACTAATACACCTCTTGAACCACATCCAGAAGAAACTTCATCTGGTAAACTGACACAGAGTAAGGAATTAGTGCCTAAACTTTAAGTATAAAGGAGAAATGTAGCATAAGAATCCAGGTATAGAGGAGGGTGGAGCAAGATATTAGACTAGAAAACTCTGTCAATTGTACATCCCACAAGGACACAAATTTAAATAAATGTACACACACACACACACACATAAACACCTTCATGAGAATAAAAAATCAGGTGATCCCTCATAGTACCTGGTGTTAACTTTGTATCACTTGAAGTGGCACTAAAGAGGTACGAAAAAGTCTTGAATCACCATCACCATCCCTCTCCCATCCCCAAGCAGCTGCAAAACGGAGAGCTTCTCTAGGTTTGGGGGAAGGAGAATGCAGCAATTATGAGGCATTGAACTCAGTGCAAGGAGGGAGCCTTTAAACCAGCCTTAGCCAGAGGGGAATCACTAATCCTAGCAGTCAGCACTTGAGTTCCCTTAAACCCTGTCATCAAGGGCTACAGTGCTCTGTGTCTCTAAGTAAACTTGAAAGGCAGTCTAGATCATAAGGACTACAACTGCTTCCCCTTCATCTTCCACCATGATTGCAAATTTCCTGAGGCCTTTCAGAAGGAGAAGCCATTATGTTTCCTGTACAGCCTGCAGAAGCATCAGACAATTAAACCTCTCTTCTTTATAAATCACCCAATCTCAGGTACTTTGTTACAGCCCTGTGAAAATGGACTAATACATCACACAATGGGAGAAAATATTTGCTAACTACCCATCTAACAAGGGATTAATAACCAGAATATATAAGGGGCTCAAACAACTCAACAGGAAAAAATATAATAATCCAATGAATAAATATTTGAATAGACATTTCTCCGAAGAAGACATACGAATGGCAAACAGGCATATGAAAAGATGCTCAACATCACTGATCTTCAGAGAAATGCAAATCAAAACAACAATGCGATATCATCTCACCCCAGTTAAAATGCCTTAGACCCAGTAGACAAGCAATAACAAATGCTGTCGAGGATGTGGAGAAACAGAACCCTTGAATGATGTTGGTGGGAATGTGAATTAGCACAACTATTATGGAAAACAGTTTGGAGGTTCCTCAAAAACCTCAAAATAGAGCTACTATATGATCCAGCAATCCCACTGCTAGGCATATATACCCAAAAGAAAGGAAATCAGAATTTCAAAGAGCTATCTAAACTTCCATGTTTATTGCAGCATTACTCACAATACCCAAGATTTAGAAATAACCTAACTGTCCATCCACAGGTTAATTAACAAATAAAATGTGGCACATATACACAATGGTGTACTTTTCAGCCATAAAAAAGTAATGAGATTCTGTCATCTGCAACAGCATGGATGAACTGGAGATTATTATGTTAACTGAAATAATCTAGGCACTGAAAGACAAATATTGTGTGTTCTCACTTATTTGTGGAATCTAAACATCAAAACAATTGAATGCATGGCAATAGAGTAGAAAGATGTTAACAGAGGCTGAGAAGGGTAGTGGCAGCATGGGGGTGGGAGGGTAGGGAGGATGGTTAATGGGTACAAAAAAAAATTTACAGTGAATGAATAAGACCTAGTATTTGATAGCACAACAGGGTGACTATAGTCATAATAATTGAATTTTGTGTAATAAAAAAGATAAATGCTTGAGTGAATGGATACCTCATTCTCCATGATGTGATTATTTCATATTGTATTCTTGTATTAAAACATCTCATGTATCCCATAAATATATACACGTACTATGTACCCACAAAAGTTAAAAAAAATTAGATATAACACAGGAAACCCAAGGATAAGTAATACAGATATGAATATGTCCCTTGAGTGTCATCAATAATCAAGGCAGATCATAGCCTCTCTAGTTTATCTCTCTCTGTAAGTTTGCCTTATTTGTCCCTCTGAAGTCAGGCACTATTGATGTTTTTTCTTCTGCATACATTGCCATCACACAGGTTCAAAATTTACTTAACTGAATAGTTGAGACAAGAACTCAGGAACATAGACTCTTCCATCCCAATGCCAAATTCCCAGAGGAAAAAAGCTGACGTTTTTCCAGGATCAGTTGCCTTCCCTTTATCTGATTGCCTTTGGGCAATATCTGAGTCATTTGGGAGGATGAACATAAATATTAAGGACTAGAGTCCAGTGATATTTGTCTTCTGAAATAGATAGTGAACAACATGAACAAATTTATAAGGAGTGGATTCTAGGCATGAATGTGGCAGATAACTTTACATGAGCCCTTTCTTTATATCTCACAAACACCACTGCTTGAATAGCCTATACACAGAGTGGGGATAGTCTACTCTATCTGTTATACAGATGTCAAAGGTCTCGACATTAGTATTAGAAGATAAGAGTCATTTATCAGCTCTTGTTAGTACCTCTTTCATATTCCCTCAACATTCAATGTTCAGTACTTAACAACCCAACTCTACTACAATTTCTACCTAAAGGCTTTTTTTTTCACCCAGTATGAGTTAACACCCTAAGAAAGTTAATGCTCTTAGGGAGCAGCCCTCAGCAATAACAAATGGTAAGGGGAGAGTAAATACTCCAGATTACTGCTGGGAAAGAAGGGGGATAAATCTGAGGCATATTTGATCCTGGATTACAAAGTTCCCCAGAAGAAGTGGGCCTCAGTTACCAACAGCACTAACCTAACAACAACTTCTTTTTTTTTTTCTTTTCCTTTCTCTCCTTCTTGGCTCGTTCTCCCAATGGCACTTCCTGCAATAACTACCAAAAACTATCTGCCTTCAAATTTCCATCTAAGTGTTTTCTTCTTTGGGAATGCAATATGAGACTTGCCAAATAGCCTGTTTTCAGGGCCGGCATAGTGGAAGGGAACAGGAAAGGCCACTACTTGACCAAGAAAAGAGAGATAAGCAAGAGCCATAAGAAAGCTTTATGCACTGAAGGCAATGACTTCATCATAATGGAATACATTAATGTAGCAAAATTACACTGTACTCCATGAATATATACAAATAAAAATAAATAAAGTGCACCCTGCTAAGTTGGGGCACAGAAAGTAAATATGGCTTAAACACTCGACAAAGATCTGATCTGTGCAGAACAGGATAAAATAATTGTTGGAGAAGGCGGGGGCAAAGTCCTCAGACAGACAATGGAGCAAGCTTAGTAAAAGACTAGCTGAGAAAGACCTTCCCTTAGAATTTTAGCAGACTGGAACACAATGAGAGCAGGGTCCCCTGCTGGCTACCTGGAGACACAGGATTCCCCACCTGTGGTTAAGTGACTTGTGCCCTATTAAAGAACCTTCTCAGCTGAGATCCAGGAGAGTGAATTAATCTATCATATAATCTTAGTTCATCTGTATAATTTCTAACCCATCTAAGTATGAGGATTCAGCCTTACTCACAAGTTAGATCACCGGCTAATATTTTGCTTTAGGTTAATGAGGCTCTTATTAGAGAATGAAGGAAACAGCTCCTTGTAGATATAATTTTGAAATAAGGCCCTCAGCTTAAAAGCTCTGTAAACAATATTTTAACACTTCAAAATGGAGATTTACTCAGAAAACTTTTACATGATAAGCAAAAGTATAAAGATTCAACAATTTCATTTCAGGGATAATCTGTTAACACAGGAAGAAAAGGGTATAAATATCACCTAACTAATTCTATGATGTAGAGACCAAGGCTCCTCAAGCAATAGCTGATGAGAAAATCCCAGTTCCAATATCCTTAACAAGTTGATTGAATTGAAAAGTTTTACATAACATTTTATATGCTAAGCATCTTTTGAAACTGGTGACAGAAAGAGTCAAACTCTGTAAAATATTTGAAGAGATTTATTCTGAGCCAAATATGAGTGACCATGGCCTGTAATACAGCCCTCAGGAGGTCCTGAGAACATGTTCCCATGGTTTTGTATATTTTAGGGAGGCATGAGACATCAATCAAATACATTTAAGAAATACACTGGGCTGGGCGTGGTGGCTCACACCTGTAATCCCAGCACTTCGGGAGGCCAAGGTGGGCAGATCACGCCACTGCATTCCAGCTTGGCAACAGAGCAAGACTCTGTCTAAAAAATAAAAATAAATAAATAAATAAATAAATAAATAAATAAATAAAATACATTGGTTTGGTTCAGAAAGACGAGACAACTGAAAGCACGGGCTTCCAGGTTATAGGTAAATTTAAACATTTTCTGGTTGACAATTGGTTGAGTTTATCTGAAGACCTGGGATTAATGGAAAGAAGTGTTCAGGTTAAGATAAAAGATTGTGGGGAGCAAGTTTTATTGTGCAGAGGAATCTCTCAAATAGCAAACTTCAGAGAGAGAGCAGGTTGTAAAATGTTTCTTATTGGACCTAAAACGGTGCTTGGCTCTTAGTTGATTATCTCCTGAATTAGAAAGGAAGGAAAACAAAGGGGGAAGGGGATTCTTTATAGAATGTGGATTTTTCCCACAAGAGACTTTGGAGGGCAATTGCAAAGTATGGCAAGGAAATATATTTTGGGGTTAAATATTTTTTCTGTCTCATAATTTTATGCCACAGTCAGATTGAAAAGTAAGTCACAATACATAGGGTCAAATAAAACCTATCTGATGAGAATTTGTGGTTTATAGGGCATGGCTCCCTAGACCTCTTAGGTAGGAATTTGGGCAAGATAAAAAAAGGGGCTTATTCCTCAAAACAGAGCAAAAAGAATATTAGTCACTCATGATAACAGATATGCTTAAATCTGATGATGAAAGGAGTCAAGCTCTGTAAAATATTTTAAGAGATTTATTCTGAGCCAAATATGAGTACCATGGCCTGTGACACAGCCCTCAGGAGGTCCTGAGAACATGTGCCCAAGGTGGTCGGGGTGCAGCTTGGTTTTATATATTTTAAGAATGCATGAGACATCAATCAAATACATTTAAGAAATACATTGGTTTGGTTCAGAAAGGCAGGACAACTCAAAGCAGGGGCTTCCAGGCTACAGGTAAATTTAAACATTTTCTGGTTGACAATTGGTTGAGTTTGTTTAAAGACCTGGGATCATTAGAAAGGAAATGTTCAGGTTAAGATAAAAGACTGTGGACACCGAGGTTCTTTTGAAGTCTTATAGTGGCTGCCCTTGGAGACAACAGATGACAAATGTTTCCTATCCAAGTCTTTAAAAGGTGCCAGACATTTAGTTAATTTCTCCAGGATTGGGAAGGCCTGGAAGAAAAAGATCTAGCTATGTTAATAGAGATTCTTTACAGATGCAGGTTTTCCCCCACAAAGGACGGCTTTGCAGGGCCATTTCAAGATATGGCAGAGAAACATGTTTTTGAGTAAAACATTTTTATTTTCTTCCTTGTCTCGTAATGTTATTCCAGAGTCAGATTGGAAAGTAGGTAACAATATGTAGGGTTAAGTAAAACCTATCTGATGAGAATTTATGGTTTATAGGGCATGACTCCCCAGACTCCTTAGACAGGAATTTGGGCAAGATAAGAAAAAAAAAATCAGTGCGTAGTCCTTAAATCTATGGAAATTCTACAACCATTTCTACTTGGAAGTTGCAGGATTTCCTTTATTACTAAACTTAGAAAAATGCTGATGGAATGTGGAGTTAAAATTAACCTGGAAACACAGGTAAAAATAGCAAACTATATTCTTTCTTTGATATAGCCTTTACTGTTCTATGAACTTGGCGATGGTGGATTAACTACAAAAATAAAACATCAAAGGAACACAGACAAAATAAACACATCTTTATATACCAGAGACAAAACAGAAAGCTGGAGTGGTTAATGGAATTGAAGTAATATACTCCAAAGCAGGCAGTGGGAGATGCAGCTTCACTTCTTATAGGGTAAGAAAAGCTAGAGGCTTTCTGTGTGAAATGCAGAAATAAACTTGGCTTCACTGTTTAAATCCAGGAGCTATAATTCATTAAAGTAGGGTGAAAAATTGTAGACAACTTCTGCCTGAGGCTACAACTTATATGGAGATGCCATGCAATGTAAGCCTGAGGATACTGACATAGCCTCAGGACAGGACTGCCTGAGGCTCACTAACCAGTTCTGTATATCCTTCGCATCCCTGCCAGAGAGGAGTCTTATGACTTCCTTTTGAGAGCTACTTCTCAACTGAGGACCCTACAATACTCATGGAAATTAGGCTCATAATTGTTTTTTAGGAAGGAATGACATAAGAATGTAAAAGAAAAAACAATGCAAGTCAAATATATATATATGTATATATACACATGTATATACACACATACACACAATCTATACATTTATTTTATATATATTTTATATATATAGAAAGGGATGCCTAGGTTATAATGATAGGAGTATAGAGAGCAAAGTTTTATCATGCCAATGAAGTCTCTAGGTAGCAGGCTTCAGAGAGAATAGATTGTAAATATATATATAAAATGTATATATTATATACAATATATATTATATAAAATATATATATTATATACAACATATATTATATACAATATATTATATATAATATACACAACATATATTATATACAATATATTATATACAATATATATTATATACTATTTATTATATACAATATATATTATATACAATATATATTATATACAATATATATTATATATTATATACTATCTATTATATACAATATATATTATATACTATATATTATATATTATATACTATCGATTATATACTATATATTATATTCAATAAATATTATATATTATATATTATATACTATCTATTATATACAATATATATTATATACAATATATATTATATATTATATACTATCTATTATATACAATATATATTATATACAATATATATTATATATTATATATTATATACTATCTATTATATACAATACATATTATATACAATATATATTATATATTATATATTATATACTATCTATTATATACATATTATGTACAATATATATTATATATTATATATTATATACTATCTATTATATACAATACATATTATATACAATATATAATATATAATATACTATCTATTATATACAATACATATTATATATAATATATATTATATACAATACATAGTATATATTAAATATATAATATATAACATATAATATATATTCTGTTATATATTAAATATATGACATATATTATGTTATATATTATATATATGATATATATTATATATAATATATATAGTTATATATTAAATATATGATATATATTATATATATTATATATATAGTTATATATTAAATTTATGATATATATTATATATAATATATGTATTGTTATATATTAAATATATGATATATATTATATATAATATATATATTATGTTATATATTAAATATATTATATATATTACATATAATATATATATCATGTTATATATTAAATATATGATATATATTATATATGATATATATATCATGTTATATATTAAATATATGATATATATTATATATAATATATATCATGTTATATATTAAATATATGATATATATTATATAATATATATCATGTTATATATTAAATATATGATATATATTATATATAATATATCATGTTATATATTAAATATATGATGTATATTAGATATTATATATATCATGTTATATATTAAATATATCATGTATATTATATATTATATATATTATGTTATATATTAAATATATCATATATATTATATATAATATATATTATGTTATATATTAACTATATCTATATATAATATATCATATATATTATATAATATATATTATTAATATATATTATATAATATATATTATTAATATATATTATTAATAATATATATTTTATATAATATATATAATATATATTATTAATATATATTATTAATAATATATATTTTATATAATATATATTATATATATTATTAATAATATATATTGTTATAATATACATTATTATATAATATAATATACATATATTATAATATATATTATAAAAATATATATTGTATTATATATAATATCTATTATATTATAATATATATATTATATTATATATTATATATAAAATATACTATATAAAATATGTAGTATATATAAAATATACTATATAAAATATATAAAATATATGATACTATATAGTATATTTTATATATATTATATATATAGTATCTATTATAAATAAAATATATGTACTATCTATTATATATAAAATATATGTACTATATATTATATATAAAATATATGTACTATATATTATATATAAAATATATATAGTATATATATCAAATATATACTATATATAGTATATATATCAAATATATACTATATAGTATATATATCAAATATATACTATATAGTATATATATCAAATATATATACTATATAGTATATATATCAAATATATCTGATATATAATATATATAATATATACACTATATATAATATATATTATATATAATATATACAGCATATATATTATATATAATATATACAGCATATATATTATATATAATATATACAGCATATATATTATATATAATATATACAGCATATATATTATATATAATATATACAGCATATATATTATATATAATATATACAGCATATATATTATATATAATATATACAGCATATATATTATATATAATATATACAGCATATATATTATATATAATATATACAGCATATATATTATATATATAATATATACAGCATATATATTATATATAAGATATACAGCGTATATATTATATATATAATATATACAGCATATATATTATATATATATTATATACAGCGTATATATTATATATATAATATATACAGCGTATATATTATATATATAATATATACTGCGTATATATTATATATATAATATATACAGCGTATACATTATATATATAATATATACAGCGTATATATTATATATATAATATATACAGCGTATACATTATATATAATATATACAGCGTATATATTATATATAGAATATATATACAGCGTATATATTATATATATAATATATATACTATATATGCTATATATATTTTAGCAGACTTAAGTTCTATGTTGATGTTAATGCTGGTCAGCTTTTTCTGAATTCCAAAAGGGAGGAGGGTATAATGAAGCATGTCTGCCCCTCCCTTCCCATCATGGCCTGAACTAGTTTTTCAGGTTAACTTTGGAATGCCCTTGGCCAAGAGAAGGAGTTTATTCAGATGGTTGAGGGGTGTTATAATTTTATTTTTACTTTACATTCTCCCCCTTCTGGCCAAGATTTGCCAGAGATAACATCAAGAGGCATCAAATTTTTATTTTGTCCCATAGCATTGCCAGGGTAGTATGGCTGCCTGCCCTAGATCCCATCCTGGAATGGGATTCTTTGTGGCTGAGGAACATACAGTCAAAGGACTTACAGCAAATTAAATGTTCTAGGCCAGATAGGAACGGATGTGAACAGGCATTCATTACCCCTTAATTTTTTTTAAGTAAAAAGCCAAGAAATAAAAAGCCAAAGGTGAGGTTACAAAAGTTACTTTTTAACTTCTGTGCATTGAGCTACTGTAATCTTGATTTTAGTTGTGGACTTATAGCAATTAGCTATACAAAACATAAGCAGTGTTCTGAAAAAAAAATTTCTTTAAATATATATCTATCTGTACAACTCATAACTGGAAATATATCCAGGAGGCTTTCTCATGAGGTATCTTTATCCTTTCAGTAATTATTTTCTTTTTATTCTACAGGAAGCAGGAAATTCTTTATGGTTGGGGCAGATGAAAAGGTGCCACATAATAGCTCAGAAGGCGAAGTCCCTTGTTTTACCAGCTGTTTAGGCATCTGTGTACTCATCCTTGATGTGAAGGGTCTGAACTAATTCTGTCCCTCAAAACTGGCCCTTACAATCTCATGCACCCACCTCTTTCATGATAGTCTATCGGCTTAGAGGGAAGGTGCTGGTATAGTCTTAATAGCAGGGCATTTATAGTGAAAAACAGATCAGGCCCAGTGGCATGCGAAATGAGAGAGATTTGCATCTCTAGTTTTCAGAATATCATGATACTGTTTTCCTTGGAATTAAAACAAGGAGAGATAAATAAAATTAATATTTTGAAAATCAAAAGAATATTTGTGTGTCAGAACAGAAAAAGGAAACTATTCAATCAGGCCACCAACTAAAAATACAAAGAAATACAAAGAAACATTATAATCTGGTACTCTTGAGAGGGTTACTATAGCCAAGAAATAATTCATGATTCAGTCTGCACTCAAAAACAAAAATCAGGACTGAAATTTAGTAATAAGTGTTACACTTTTCTTTTTAAAGAATTTCTCTCTCTCTCTAGCCCTTCTTTTCTATTAAAGAGAAATAACAGTAAGACCAATTTGTGTGCAAAGTAAGTTTTAGGCTTATTATACTTGGCCTGAATATTTGCATAAAGTGCAGCAGGAATTGATTGGCCATATAGGTTCCTTTTAAGTTGGCTTTGCTGGAACTTTACCTAAAAATATGTTATTCTACTGAAAGCCTTAGAAAAGCAACCAGTGTCTCCAATTTTCATATTTTAAAAAAAAAATCTTATGAAACTTATGCAAATAACTATATTGTCATAAATATCAGAATACTCACGAACAGATTCAGAATTTTGGAGATAAATTTGCTCACAGAAATATATTTTATTCAATTGCTCTAAACTATAAATAATTCAGACGAAAAAATTTTACTTGACTCTAGTGTGGCAGCTTCCAAACAGGATGTCATTTGTCAATCTTGGAACTGCTGTCCACAAGCCAAACAACTTTTGTTAGATGAGAGCTATCTATCAGGCACTGTAGAATCTAACAGCTCCTCATATAGTAAGAATCAGTCCTAGAGGAAAAAGAGGCTCCTTGCTTATGAGTATTCTCCTCCTTGCATTCCCCATGTAGTAAGATCCTATATAAAAAGGATTTGGGTCCCCAGCAGGGGATTGGGCCAAGGGATTCAGGACCTTTTCTAAATCTTTATCTTAGTTGTCTCAACATTGCACCAGGCAATGTGAGCTTTCTCATAACCTTTGCCTTTTGACTTTTCTTAAATTTTCCAATCTGGGGCAAATAGTGTCTTAAGACCTTTGCTTTAACCACCTCAGCTTTTATTTTATCATTTCTTAATAACTATCCAAATACTTTCATCACTCCCTTTTGCCTTTCCCATTTTTTAAAATTATCCTCAATGTTTTATTTAAGCATCTGCAAGACATATGAAGGACAGCAAATTTGATAAGGCTACTCAAACAGTTGTATGATTCTGTGGAAGTAATGTTACCCAGAGTGCCCATGTAAAAGGCACCCCTTTAACCCCCAAATTTCCAATGACCTGAGTAATAGACATATTCAGTGGGAGAATATCCCAGACATGATAAAGCCAGTTCCACATGACTTGCATATGAAGCATATCAACTGCCTCATCTGGAGTACACCACTTGGTATTTTATAGGGAGAGATGGATAGTCCCCTTCTCAGGGTAAACAGATGTTACAGTGGTGTTTATCTGATCCATTAGGCTGGTTGTTCCCTCAGGAATAATCTCCTGTGCATTTGGATCACATATACTCATCAGCAATTGTTTAATAGTGAGCACAAATGAAACACACTCTTTCATTCTGTACCATTTAAAATTAAGGATTTTAATAATTATATAACTAGGATTACTTAATTTAAACATAACTTTTAGATTTTAAATTGCTAGAGAGAATTGAGATTAAATTTATCTTAAAGTAATTATTTTTTCAATCCATTATAGTAAAGTTTTCTCAGGAAGCCGATGATACCAATCTACCAAATAGAAAAACTCTTTTACATTATACCCTCTTGTTTTAAGAGTTACTTGGTTTTGACCTTTCCCCACATTGACTATCTTCATGGTAACCACGGGTCTCAGAGGTACCTTTTGTGGATAGCTTGGAGGCTTGTGGCCTGAGCTGGGACAGACCCACATCAGGTCTTGGTCTGGCCTTAAGGACCAAGCAAGTACTTTTTTACTCTTATTTTAACTATTACAGATAATAAACCAAGAGATTGAATATTTTGCTTTTTACTTATTAGTTTGCACATCTGTAGGCATCCATTGAATGTGGGAGTATGATCCATCTCGAAATTCCACTGGCAACTTACGTTTAGTAACTGAATGCAGCCCAACTGCAGCTCCATATTGTGGGTGACCATGTGGCCACCCCAGAGTCAAGGATTCCTATCCCTCATCTTTATATATTTCTCTCTATCCATTTAGTTTTATTTATATAATTTTTTCTTTATTTTAAGGCATTTTTAAATGTCTATTAAATTTTAAAAATTACATTTTCTTTAGCAAAATCTACATCCTTGTATTTTTATAAACTTTAGCAAAAATACATTTTATTCTCCTACTACTTTACGTCTTAGTAATCCAAATTCCCAATGGAAAAAAAACAAACTAGGATTTCTTAACTTAAACATAACATGACTTCCAGATTTTAAATTACTGGAGAGAGAATTGAGATTAAATTTACCAAATTGATCTTCCCAAATATTACTAGTCATGTGAACTACAAGGCATCTGACCTAGATTCTGTCAAATCTGGTTAAGTATTAAATTCTTTAAGGCAATTGATTAGAGCTCTTTCATATAGTTTGGTGTGAAACAGAACTTTGACATGTCATATGTAAACATATAGACATAGCAGACATACAGAAAAAAGCAAATCCAAAACATTTTTAATTTGCTTGTTTTCAAAAATTCTCTCTCTTACTTTAGAGTATTAATTTAAAAACATTACAGAAGCCAACAAAAGTTGAAAGAGAAAGTTTCCATTCAAGGCCTTCTCAAAAGACAGAAGCAACTGAAGCAGCAGGGTACAACTTCTGAGATATCAATCTGAATAATTTGAAGAAGAAACATATTTAAAACTTTAAAAATTAGGCCAGGCGCGGTGGCTCATGTCTGTAATCTCAGGACTTTGGGAGGCTGAGGTGGGCAGATCACGAGGTCAGGAGATTGAGACCATCATAGCCAACATGGTGAAACCCCATCTCTACTAAAATACAAAAAATTAGCTGGGCGTGGTGGCGCATGCCTTTAATCCCAGCTACTTGGGAGGCTGAAGCAGGGGAATCGCTTGAACCCGGGAGACGGAGGTTGCAGTGAGCTGAGATCGCGCCACCTGGTGACAGGGCAAGACTTCATCTCAAAAAAAAATAAAAAATTAAAACTTCTTGCATTAAGAGTAACAATATTTTTAATAAAATCTTGTTCTAACCCATCCTTCAGTTTTATATGTGTATTTTTAACATTTTATAATTTTATAAAATTCTAAAAAATTTTATAATTTTTTAGAAAAATTATAATTTATTTCAATTATAGCCTCCATAATCACATAACATTTTTATAAATTTCTTTTATACTGATCTTATTACAACTTACAGAAACCATTCCTAACATGCTTGGACTTTCTGGTTTTCACTAAATATCCATCTTTCTTGAACAACCCAGTCTCTTACTTTAGGAGAAAAAATTCACCATATAAAATTCTTTCTAATATAAAACTACTTTTCTTTTAAGCTTTATTATCAAAAATACCTTTTTATGTCTATAATTTTCTTTACATCTTTCTTATTTCCTGGTTCTTTTTACCTGGTTTTATATACAACCTTTAAATAAGCTCTGAATTAGACAAAAATTATTTACTTTTTAATAAGAACACATTTTTTAGAAAGAATGTTTTCTTATAATGTAAGTTTATTTTTTAAATTGGAAAATAACCTGACATTTAATGAAATGTCTATTATTTAACTTTAGATTCTAAATTATGACAAGTTCATTTACAATTAATTTCATTTACCTAATTATGTTATTTTAATAATTTAGCTAGATTATTTATAAAAACTGTGATAGTCATCATCTAAAATTATGTTCCTGTCTACCATTTTTATAGCCTGTGAATTTCAGGTGTTTATCTGAGTAAGATAAGCTCAGGATTAAATATGCGCTTAATTTTACAAATAATTCAAGACGTAGCTGTTTCTATGAAACCAACAATATTAAATGTCTTATTTATCAAACATCACACAAGCAAAGATCATTCTGTTTTGGGCTGGGTTTACAGCTTTATAACTCTTATGCCAAATTTTGACACTATAGTATTTGACAGGGGTAAGTATGAAATTGATTAATAAATGCAAACACAAAAGTATGTTGACAATTCTTAAGACATTTCTAATATTACTTTACCAACAATTTTAAAGCCAGTTTATTAAATATTTTACTTAAGTCATGTGAGCTTGAAAAATCATTTGAGTTTATTAATTAATTAATGAATGCTTTTTAACTTTAAGCCAATTAGTGAATTTGGCCACACTACCTTGTGGCCAAAAACACACAGTAAAATAATTGTAAATACACTTAAACACACACATACAAATGAAGCAAAATACAGTCACTGGAGCAGTCTTGATGCCTGAGGTATTACCCAGAGTTGTTTGCCTCACAACCCAAAAAATTAAGGAGCGTAGACACCAAGGGTGAGGTTGGAGCAAATGTTTAATAAGTGAGAGAGGAAAGCTCTCCATAGCAGAGGGGTGTCTGGGAGGGTTGCTGTTTCACACTTCAGTGCAAAAACTTATAAACAAGCTAATGGAGCACATTTGCATAGGGCACAAAAAAACATTTAGGGCTGGGTGTCTTATTTGCATAAGGTGCAAATTCTTGTTAGCTCCACCCCATTCCTCTAGTGCATATGTGGGTCCTTAGCCTGAGTTACTATGTACTGTTTTATTTTCCTTACTGCACATGGATCAGGAGATGGAATTTTCCACTGTGGACATGTCTGACTCTATGTAACCTTTTTTATCTATACAATTGCAGGCCAGTCTTAGGCAAGCCCCTTGTGCAAATTCCCTTATCTGTGTATGCCCAAAAAGGAAAGGAATGTGCTCACTGAGGCCCACCATGTATAGGCAGAGCTCGCTGGTTGCACAAAAACACAAAAGTGTTGACCCTTGCTTACTTATCTGTGCTTGCAGCTTGATTTATTCCAGGCTGCTCTTTTATTGGAGGGACTTCTACTGGTAGCCCCATCCTAACTATCTGCCTAACCAGTTCCTTCCTGTCTCCTCTCTCACAAATTTATGCAAACAAGGATTCTATAGCTTTTCTTTCAAACTCTGATGAGATTAGTAAAAACTCACCCTTTTGCCAGAACAATAACAACAATAAATGGTTAGATGCACACAGTGTATTTTATCTCAACAGAAAAGTAATAGCAGATGTAATGCAGACAGAAAACAGAGAGATAGAGAACTTAGGAACTTTATAGTTGCAGGTCAACCTTTGGCCTCTGGATTTTCCTTGATGTAATTTGATCATCAGTTTAACATGTGCACAAGAACAGACCTAATGTGTAACCAGCTGGAGTATTAGAAAACCTGGCACTTCCTTCCATTTACACAATCACAAATTGAGTCGCTGTAAAACCAAATGGGGTATCTGAAAATGGGTCATTCTCCTTGTCTTTCCTCATTATTATGTAAACCAAAAATAAAATTCTAAGCCCCTCCCAACCATCTGAATGAACTTCCTCCTCAGCCAGGGCTCTTAAAATTTAACCTGAAAGACTGGTTTAGGCCATGAAGGCAAGTGGGGATCAGACAAGCCTCATTATACCTCTCCGGCATTAACATCGATACAGACTTTAAGTCTGATAAGAAATATTTCACATCCTATTCTCTCTGAAGCCTGCTAGCTAAAAGCTTGATCTGCATAGTGAAACTTTCGTCCCTACCACCTCTTATCACAACCCAGACATTCCTTTATATTGATCCCAGGTCTTTAGACAAACTCAACCAATTGTCAACCAGAAAATGTTTAAATTTACCTATAGCCTGGAAGGCCCCCTGCTTTGAGTTGTCCTGCCTTTCTGGACCAAATCAATGTATTTCTTAAATGTATCTGATGGATGTCTCATGCCTCCCTAAAATGTATAAAACCAAGCTGCACACCGACCACTTTGAACACATGTTCTTAGGATCTCCCGAAGGCTGTGTCATGGGCGTGGTCACTTAAATTTGGCTCAGTATAAATCTCTTCAAATATCTTACAGAGTTTGACTCTTTTCATTGATACGTAGATTATTTGTTTCCCACTTTTCTTAGTGGAAAAACTGAGCTGTGGCTTAAGGTTTACTGTTGTTGATCGAGATGTGCTGATTGTGGTTGGGACTCCATAGTTTGTCACCATTGACTCATTTCTGCCTTCTTATGTGCCTCAGTTTCTTTCTCCAGAGGTCTAGCCCCTCCAAGAGACCTCGAAATGCAGCGTGACCAGCTCCTGTGTGTTTCCTGGATGAGGCTCTTAAAAATAATTTTGTTGGGTGTTCCCTGTGAGACCACTGCATGTTGCAGTGGGTCAATCTCCCAGACATTCCCACTGGGCCCCCAGTCACCAAGGAGTGCCTTTCAGTTGTGAGGAGCAAAATGTCCTTTCTTTTTGGGACACGCATGACAATTGAAACTCCACAACGAAAACAGAACACTCCAAAAAGGGTTAGTAGCCCCTCTGTTCTGAGTTCTTTAAGGGGTTCAAGTCATTAGAAACCTTCTCTCTCTATGTTTTTGGTACTGAAAATGGTAAAAGGGGAAGGAGAAATAGGGTGGAAGAAAAGTAAACAAAAGAACTATTTTTTTTTAAAGAAAGTAAACAAACACAGAAATCAAGTGCATTTTTGTTAGTTTGTTTTTTACAGCTGCAAGGAATTTTAGCCAATTCAGGGACCTTGTTCCCCATAATTTGGAATTCTCATTCAGATTTGACCAAGTCACGCAGGGTTGGTCAAATCCAATGGGAGAAAGGCCAGACCAACAACAACAAAAATCCCGACAATATGATTACTGAGCACTCTAATGGTTAGGAGAAATTAAGACCAACTGGTTGTCCATTTTAACTTTTAGTCATGAAGGAGAATTTCCAAGACCAGAAAAAAACCAATTTAGCTACTTACCTAGGCATGGGCCCCAGCTAAAGACCGTTCTCTACTATCTTTGAAGCAGGAAAGAAAAAAAACTCAAACTCCCCTCCCTGTTGGAAATTAGCTGAAACTCCAGAGAGGAGTTCTCTATTCTCTATCATCATGGAAGCAGGAAAACTTGCCTTCCTGTTGGAAGCAAGTAAAAACTCCAGAAAGTAAATTGTACAGCAAAATAAACTGTAGATCTTGACCAAATTTGGGGAGATCATGGATTCTCTGGAAGTGGTGGGGGGAGCTCCCAGGCCTCTGCAAATTGTCCTGTTGGTTTGAGACTTAAAGATAGCTCAAGCTGGTACCAAACAACAATAGGAGATTTGTCAAAAGTCAGTGGAACCTCCACTCAGACTTCCTTAATGGTTATCCATTTGTAAACCAAAAGTGTCTGAGACATGTCTCAATCAATTTAGAAAGTTTATTTTGCCAAGGTTAAAGATGTGCCCCTGATAGCCTCAGGATGTCTGATGACATGTGCCCAAGGTGGTCAAGGTACAGCTTACTTTTATACCTTTTAGGGAGACATAATACATCAATCAATACCTAAAAGATGTACATTGGTTCAATCTGGAAAGGTGGGCCAATTTGAAGTGGGGACTTCCAGGTTATAGGTCGATTTCTCTGATTGACAATTGGTTGAGTTATTATCTAAAGACCTGGAATCAGTAGAAAGGAATGTCTGGGTTATGATGATAAAGGGGTTGTGAAGACCAAAGTTTTATCACACAAAAGAAGCCTCCAGGTAGCAGCCTTCAGAGATAATAGATTGTAAATGCTTTAAAATCAGACTTAAAGGCTGTGTTGTTGTTAATAGTGACTGGCTCTTCCTGAATTCCAAAAGGGAGGAAGGTCTGATGTCCCCTTCACATAATGACCTGAACTAGTGAACTAGTTATTTTGTTTTTGTTTTTGAGACAGGGTCTCACTGTGTCACTCAGGCTGGTTAGTGCAGTGGTGCAATCTTGTCTAACTGCAACCTTTAGGCTCAAGTGATTCTCCCACTTCAGCCTCCTGAGTAGCTGGGACTACAGGCATTCACCACCCCTTCCTGCTAACTTTTGTATTTTTTGTAGAGACAGGGTTTCACCATGTTGCCCAGGCTGGTCTCAAACTCCTGAGCTCAAGCAATCTGCATGACATGGCCTCCCAAAGCACTGGGATTACAGGTGTGAGCCATTGTACCCAGCCCATGAACTAGTTTTTCAAGTTAACTTTGGAATGCTCTTGGCTGAGAGGAGGGGTCCATTCAGGTGGTTGGAGTGCTTAGAATTTTGTTTTTGGCTTATATTTTTAAAATAAGCATGGTTGGGATACTCAAAGACATAATGACTATGCTTATTCTAAAAATTATAAAAATATTACACAAAAATAGCAATAAAATATTAAAGAAGTTACAAGTTGAATATATAATATAAAATAGTTTGAATATGATAAAGAATCAAATCAAACTGAAATATGGGAAGCAAAAATATCATTAAAATAAAAATCAAATCAATGGGTAGGGTAAACTATAAATGCAGCAGGACGAGCCACAGACAAAACCTCTCAGACACCGAGTTGTAGAAGGAAGGGCTTTATTCATCTGGGAGCATTGGCAAGCTACTGCCTTAAAATCCAAGCTCCCCGAATGCACAATTTCTGTCCCCTTTAAGGGCTCACAACACTAAAGATTTCACAGAAAGGGTCATGATTGATTTGAGCAAGCAGGGGGTACGTGACGGGGGCTGCATGCACCAGTGGTCAGAGTGAAACAGAACAGGGCAGGGAGTTTCACAATGTTCTTCTATACAATGTCTGGAATCTATGAATAACATCGGTTTCTAAGTTATGAGTTGATTTTTAACTACTGGGTTTAGGTCAGGCAGGCCCAGGCCTGGTTTTGGGCCTGGCGCCAGGCTGCCTGTCTTTGGTTTTACTTCCTTGTTTTTTTCTTAAAACAGGTACTGAGTATAAAACAATATAAAACAATATGAGAGGGTCTCTCTCTTCCCTCATAAACAGAACACCACTGAACAAATATATTACTGACTTTGAAGATAGCATTCAACACTTCATCTGCTAAGCAGAAAAGAAAAAAATAGGCAAAATACAAGCAGTTAAGATACCCATAAGGTCTATTCAGACCTTTTAACTTAAACTTCAATAACTATTATCTAGAAATATCTGTTTTAGAATATAAAGAATGCAGGCAATGGCAGGAAAGGAAGATTTGATAAGATATTAGCTGAGAATTTTCTAACATTGAAGAAAGACATATTAAAATTAACACTGCACTTTGAGTACCAACCAGGGTAATAATAATAATAATAATAAAATGGTAGCATAATAGATCCATAGCTAGATATATAATACAAAAATTTCAGGAAAACGACAATTTAAAAAAGTCTTAAAGGTTACAGGAAAGAAAATTCTGTTTATCTAAACATGAATGACAATTTCACAAATAGTATATATCTCATTATCAACAAGAAAGGCCAGGGAAAATGGGATAATAGCTTCAAAGTGGCAAGAAGAGAATTCCACAGCAGTGAAATCTAATTTAAAAAGTAAGGGAATATAGGATGCTTTTAGAAATAAAAAGACTAAATGAACTTGTTGCAAACCTTTACAACATTGACTTCATTTGTAAGAAAGATTCTAAATGAATGCCATTTTTTCCTTCCTGTGAGTGAATTTCAATAAGGAGTTTACAAGAAGGTTTGCTAGTACTCAAAACTTTCCTTGGGCTCCTCAAAATTTTTTTCCTTCCCAGGGGTAATTACCCCAAGTTGTCCAGTCTGTTCTCAGGACCTGTGCCTTGGTGTGGTTGGTTCAGTGGGGAAAGGATCCCTGACTGAGTTACCCCCACCTCAGGTGCAGAATTTAGACATTTCTCTCACTAACCAGATTCTTTTCTGTTTACATTCATGCCTCTTTTTCTGTCTGTTTGTTGTCTTTAAATTTTCATTTTTCAGAATTCTATCTATGCCTCCCTTCTCTTACTCAATATTTTGTCTTAACACGTGAACCTTGGAATCACCTGGAGCACTTGTTAAAATGTATCTTACTACATCTAGCCAAACATATATTAAATTAGCATGAGGAAGAATGAAACTTATAAATCTGCTTTTTTAGCAATCAATGAAGATAATTCTAATTTATACTAGAGTTTGAGAGGTGCTACTTTTATAAACTTTTAGCATTCTCATGTATAGCTCTGCTTTTGACTAATAACAATTGATTGAGTCATAAAATTTATATCAAAATCAAACCTTTGTTTTCAGTTCCATATGAATATATTCACATGCTAATTGGTCATTTCAATATAAATGTCTGATTGACCTAAAGTTAGTGCATCCAAATTTGAATCCATTTCCTTAGCCCTTTATTTACTGTTGTTGCTGAGCAAAATCTGAGTCACTTTAAAGTTTTCTCTTTCCACATACATTTGTTTCCACATTTTCTGTCATTCCCAAGGCCATCTATCCTGAGCTAGAGCCATTGCTTACTAGCCTCTACACATGTCCTGTTCTGTCACATTTTTGTACTTTTGCACACTGTGTTATTATAAGAAAAAAAAAAACATACTTTGTTTCCGCCCCTGGTTCCTGACATGCAACTCCTAAAACCATTGGAATCTCTTAAGTGATAAGAGTGCTTTTGGTATGCTAATGAGATGGCAGGTGGCTGGGGCCCCCTAAGTAGCTTTAGGATGTGGGCTTGTCACCAGAAAGACCAGGGCATGATTAAAGGGTTGAGACTTTCAGCCCCATCCCCCAAACTCCAGGGAGGGGAGAGGGGCTGAAGGTTGATCACCAATGGCCAATGATGTAATCAGCCATGCATACATAATGAAGCTTCTATAAAAACACAAAAAGACAGCATTCAAAAAACTTCCAGGTTACTGATGGCATGGAGATTCTTGGAGGGTACTGTGCCCGGAGACAGCATGGAAGTGCCATGCCCCTTCCCACTAAACTCTATACATTGCCCTCTGTATCTTTTCCTTCTGTCTGTTCATTTATTTCCTTTGTAATATCCTTTATAACAAACTGGTAAATACATGTTTCCCTGAGTTCTGTGAGTCTAGCAAATCAATAGGATCTGAGGAGGCTGTTATGAGAACGCCAACATACAGCCAATCAGTCAGAAGCACAAGTCACAACCTGGGGCTATCGATTAGCATCTAAAGTTGGGGGGTGCCATCTTGTGGGAGTGAGCCAATAACCTGTGGGACTGACTCTAAGCCCAAGTAGATAGTGTCTTAATTGAGTTAAATTAGAGGACAACCAGTTTTGTCTGCTGAGAATTGCTAGGTATGTGGAGAAAAATCTGGTGTCAGAAGTGTTGTGTAGTGTGATGTGTGAGAGTAGGAAAAGCACTTTGTTGTTGTTTTTTCCTGTTTCTTAGTACGCATGATCCTCCTCCCAGTCTCAGATGTCTTAGGCTTCTTCTATACTTGAATATTCCAATTCCGTTAATTTCCTGGTAAAATATAACCTCCTCCTTGAGGCCTTTTCTTTCTCCTCAGCCAGGTCCCCACCCCTATATTTCCATACCAAGACCAGTTACAACACTTTCCATGGTCTTAAAACTACTTGTTTACATCTTTCTTCCCTATCAGTCAGGGAGCCCTTGTAGGAAAGATCTAGCAATCGAGGTTCATTTGTCTTTGTATCTCAAAGTTGAGTATAGAACATAGTTCAGAGCTCAGCACCTGTTTAAATAAGGGCGTAAACGCATGAGTGAACTGACAGACACTTGACCAAGGTTCAGAAAATCTGCAACCAAATTCCAAATCAGCGTATGTAATTTTTACAATGCAACAATTTTCTGTACTTGAATTATTTTCCAACACCTTTGGATTCTTAGGATAAAACAAAATATAAAAAAGAGTAGTCTTGCATTCAGATTTTCAGAAGATTTAATTGATTTTACATTGCTCTACAGATAATCATAGGAACTAGGACTACAGCTATGTAAAACTTGACATTCTAAGCAATGTTTTCACAAGAAAATGAAAACAATAAAAACTGCCTGAGAAACATGTTAAACTTCTTATCAAATTTAAAACCTCTTCCAATAAAGAATGGAATACTCTTCAGCTACAAAAAAGAATGAAATGCTATTATTTCCAGCAACATGGATAAGCCTGGGGGAATTATTATGTTGAGTGAAATATATCAAGCACAGAAACATAAATACCATAAATACAGCATGTTCTCACTCATATATTGGAGTTTAAAAAATGAGCTCATTGAAGTAGAGAGTAGAATTGCAGTTATTAAAAGCTAAGAAGGGAAAGGGAGGAAGATGGGCAGAGGTTGGTTAGGGAATACAAAATTAAAGCTAGATAAGATAAATCAGTTCTAGAGTCCTGTAGCACTGTAGGGTGAATATTATAAACTATAATTTATTGTATATTTTCAGAAAGCTAGAAGACAGGATATTGAATATTCATAACACAAAGAAATAATAAATGAGGTGACACATGTGCTAATTATCCGGATTTGATCATTATACATTGTATACACATATTGAAATAGCATCCTGTATCTCATAAATATGTATAATTATTATCTGTCAACTAAAAAAGGAAATATGTAGATGGGAAAATACCATAAAAAACAGCTAAGGGAGTGGAAAAATAATTGTCTCTAGAAATGGATCAGGAGGAGAGGAGCAGTAACTAATATTTTGTTATACATATTTTATAATCTGACTTTTAAAATATGTACTTATGTTACTTTGAAATGATAAAACTAATGTTTTAAATGAAAAAAAAATAGTACACAGTTGGTAATGGGGAGTAGAGAGTTTGACACTATGGCCTTGTCCCTTATGTTTTCTTGACACCTTTGGGTGTCTTGTGAATTCAGTCTGTAAGTCCTGAGGATTCAGATATTTCTTGATATCTGGTTCCACTGGAGGCCATTTCAGACAGATAAATATAAAATTTTTAAACCAGAAAAAATATACAGTCAAAATACTCTAAAAACATTGAGAGTTATTTGCAACATGGTCCTGATAATGGATAGGACTTGGGAGAGTGTTTCAAAATAAATATTAAGTAGAATAGCATGTACTTCAAATTTCTACTAGCAGAGAGAGGAATCAAGAATAATCCCCCAAACCTAGTAGTTGTCACCTTTTTAGAATTATGATATTGGTTAACATGCATACCTCACAGATATGTCAGGCTAGGTTCCACACCACTGCAATACAACAAATATCATAAGAAAGTGAGTGACATAAATTTTTAGTTTCACAGTGCATATAAAAGTAACTTTTATGCTATATTGTAGTCTACTTAGTATGCAGTAGATTATGGCTAAAGAAACAATGTGCACATCTTAATTAAAACATACTTTATTGCTAAAGAGTACTAACAATCATCTGAGCCTTCAGCAGCCAGTGGTAATCTTTTTGCTAGTGGAGGGTCTTGCCTTTATGTAGATGGTTGCTGACTGATCAGGATGGTGGTTGTTGAATGTTGAGGTGCCTGTGACAATTTCTTAAAATACAACAACAATGAAGTTCACTGCATTGATTGAATCTTCCTTTCAAGAAAGATTTCTCTTTTGCAGGCGATGCTGTTTGACGGCATTTTACCCACATTAAAATTTCTTCTTTTTCCCGAACATTTATTTTAGACTCAGGAGGTACATGTGCAGATTTGTTACCTGTGCGTATTGTATGATGCTGAGATTTGGGGTAATAATGTTCCCATCACCCAGGTACTACTGAGAATAGTACCCCAAATTGGAATCAATCCTCTCAAAGCCTGCTACTGCTTTATTAACTAAATCTGTGTAATATTCTAAATTCTTTGTTGTCATTTCAACAACATTCACAATATTTTAACCAGGAGTAGATATCATTTTAAGAAACCATTTTCCTTGTTCAATCATAAGAAGCAGCTACTCATCCCTTGAAGTTTTATCATGAGATTGCAGCAAGTCACTAATATCTTCATCCTCCACTTCTTTTCTAGTTCTCTTGCTATTTCCAGCACATCTGTAGTACCTTTCTCCATTGGAGTCTTGAGTTCCTCAAAGTCATTCATGAGGGTTACAATCAATTTCTTCTAAATTATTTTGACTTCTTCCCCTCACGAATAATGGATGTTCTTAATGGCATCTAGAATGGTGAATTCTTTCCAGAAAGTGTTCAATTTACTTTTTCCGTATCTATCAGAGGAATCACTATCTAAGGCAGCTATAGCCTTTAAACATGTATTTCTTGAATAAGACTTGGAAGTCAAAATTACTCCTTGATGCATGGGCTGAAGAATGGATGTCGTGTTAGCAGTCATGTAAACAACATTAATCTTTGTGTATATCTCCATTAGAGATCTTGGGTGTCCAGTTGGAGTATCAATGAGTGGTCATATTTTAAAAGTAATCTTTCTTTTTCTGAAAGTACGTTTCAACAGTGGGCTTAAAGTATTCAGTAAACCATGCTGTAGACAGATGTGCTGTCATCCAGGCTTTGTTATTTCATTTATAGAGCACAAACAGAGTAGGTTTAGCATAATTCTTAAGGGCCCTAGGATTTTGGAAATGGTAAATGAGCATTGGGTTAAAGTCATCAGCTTCATTAGCCCTAACACATTTACAACATATGCATCAAAACCAATTAACTTACGTAAATGTCCTGTGGTCTGATAAATGCAACATAACTGAAAATGGATTGATCATCTCTCGTCTATGTAATAATTACTCCCTGTTGTATTCATAAATGGGTTTATTAATGTCAGATCAATCACTAAGACCACCAGTGCTTATAAAAACAAGAAGAATTCATTGCTCTCCAGGCAAGTGAGAACTAGGAATGTCACTCAAGGGACAGTTCTCAGGGTCTCACCAGGTTAAATGCAGAAGAGCCATACTCAATACAGAAAGAGGAAAATTTGTCCACATTAAAATTTGGAAGGCTATGATTTGAATGTATAAAGAGAGAATTTTAAAATCTCTTTGGGGATTGGACATTGCACTGGTTCATATTACAAGAGTGTGGGCACAGAGACCATACTTTTAAATTAGCTGTAATAATAATTTTGTCCTTGCAGGGCAGGCTGAAAGCTTATGGGCCAGGACTTTGTTTCAATTGGCTGTGTACACCAATACCATACATCTTGTGCCATGCTGGGTACATAGTGCTTGCCAAAAATATTTTTTTGAGTAAACAAATGAGCACAAGTTATACATAGTAACAAAACAGCCAGAACTTTGCATCATCTGCAGAAGTATTTGCCTTAATAATATAAATAATTATTTCCATTTTCAGCATAGTGCTGTGCCTTTTCATGTCTTTGCTTCAACTCCAAGAGATTTTCTTCTTTAGTATGGGTTTTTGCATGGTTCTTAACTGATTTTTATCTTCAGTTAATATCTAGTTCTCATATATATATATATATACACACACACACATACATACATGTGATATTTATTAGCTTAATAAGTGGTTTTGATACATCAATAATACTCTCAATCATATAATTTCTGTGTATGATAAAAAGCGAGGATGTCACCGTCTTTTTAATGACATATTAATTAAATTAATGACGTATCTCTCCTCCTGGAGGAACATGGGGGTGCTCAGAGTAGCCCACAGTGTGGTATAAAAGAATAATCAAAACTGAGGGATGATAGTAGGAGAAGTAAAAATCAAAAGCCATGTGATTTTTCATAGCTTGACAGATTATTTCTTTTCACTGATGAATAATATTCCATTGTCTGGATGTACCAGAGTTTATTTATCTATTTACCTGCTAAAGGACATCTTGATCACTCCCAAGTTTTGGTAATTATGAATAAAGGTGCAATAAGCATCCATGTGCAGTTTTTTGGGTGGACATAAGTTTTCAGCTCCTTTGTGTAAATACCAAGGAGTGTGATGGCTAGATTGTATGGTAAGAGTATGTTTAGTTTTGTAAGAAACTGCCAAACTGTCTTCTAAAGTGGCTGTACCATTTTTCATTTCAGTCAACAATGAATGAGAGTTCCTGTTTCTCCATATCCTCACCAACATCTGGTGTTTTCAGTGTTTGGGATTTTTGTCATTCTAATGCATATGTAGATTTATCTCAGTGTTGTTTCAATTTGTAATTCCCTAATGACATGTGAATTTGAACATCTTTTCATATACTTACTTACCATCTGTATATATTCTTCAGTGAGATGTCTGTTCAGGTCTTTTGGTAGTTTTTATTTTTTAATTTATTTTTAATTGTCCCATAATAATTATACATATTTATGGGGTACACAATGACATTACAATACATATAATGCATAGTATCAGATAAGAGTGATAGGCATATCCATCATCTCAAATATTTATAATTTCCTTTCCTTGTGTTGGGAACAGTTAATATAGCCTTTCTAGCCACATAATATATTGAAACCACATAATATATTATTGTTAACTATAGTCATCCTACAATGTTGTAGAAAACTAGAACTCATTTTTCCTATCTAGCTGTCATTTTGTATCTTTTAACAAGTGTCTCTCTATCTCCCTTTCTCCCTACTCTTCCCAGCTTCTAGTATCCTCTGCTCCACTTTTTATTTTTATGAGACCAACTTTTTTAAACTTCCACATATGAGTGAGAACACGTGGTGTTTTACTTTCTGTTCATGGCTTATTTCACTTAACATAATGTCCTTCAGTCCCCTCCACGTTGCAAGGAATGACAGGATTTTATTCTTTTTATGGCCAAATAGTATTCCATTGTGTATATATACACCATATTCTTTAAATCCATCCATCTGTTGTTGGGCATCTATGTTCATTTCATATATTTGTTGTTGTGAATACTGCTGCAATAAACATGAAATTGCATATGTTTCTTCAATATATTGATTTCTTTTCCTCTGGATAAATGCCCAGTAGTGGTATTGCTAGATTATATGGTTGTTCTATCTGTAGTTTTTTTGAGAAGCCTCTATACCATTCTCCACAGTGGTTGTACTAATTTACATTCCCATTAACAATGTGTAAGAGTTTTCCTTTCTCCACATCCTTGCAAATATTTGTTATTTTTTATCTTTTTCATAACAGCCATCCTAACTGGGGTAAGATGATACATCATTGTGGTTTTGATTTGCATTTTCCTGATGATTAGTGATGTTTAACATTTTTTTCATATATTTTTTGGCTATTTGTAAGTCTTTCTTTGAGAAATGTCTGTTCAGACATTTTGCCCATTTTAAAAATCAGACTGTTATTTTGCTGTTGAGATGAAGTTCCTTGTATATTCTGAGTAATAATCCCTTGTCACTTTAATAGTTTGCAAATCTTTTCTTCCCTTCTTCAGGTTGTCTTCTCTCTGTTGATTGTTTTTGTTGCTGTGTGATACGGTTTGGCTGTGTTCCCACCCAAATCTCAACTTGAATTGTATCTCCGAGAATTCTCACATGTTGTGGGAGGGATCCAGGGGAAGGGAATTGAATCATGGGGTCCAGTCTTTCCCATGCTATTGTCATCACAGTGAATAAATCTCACGAGATCTGATGGGTTTATCACGAGTTTCTGCTTTTGCTGCTTCTTCATTTTCCTCCTGCTGTCACCATATAAGAAGTGCCTTTCGCCTCCCGCCATGATTCTGAGGCCTCCCCAGCCATGTGGAACTGTAAGTCCAATTAAATCTCTTTTTCTTCCCAGTCTTGGGTATGTCTTTATCAGCAGCATGAAAATGGACCAATACACTGTGTGTTTTTAAATCTGGTTATTTGTTTGCTTATTCTGAAAGTTAAGAATTTCTTGAATATTTTTGATGAGGCCTTTATCTGATATGTCCTTTGCAAATATTTTTTTTCAATCTGTGCTTGTCTTTCCATTGTCTTGACAATGTCTTTTGCACAAAAAAGTTTCTAATATTAATGGATTCTAGATTATCAATTATTTTATTTATTAATCATGGCTTTGGTGTTGTATCTAAAAAATTATTGCCAAACCTAAGGTCATTTAGATTTTTCTTCTATGCTATCTTCTTGGTGTTCAATTGTTTTACATTTTATTTTTAGGTCTGTGATCCACTTTGAGTTAATTTTTGTGAAGCATCTATGGCCTGTCTTTAGATTCTTTTTTTTGCAAACAAATTTCCATTTGTTCCAACACACTTGTTGAAAAGACAAACATTTCCCCATTGTATTGACTTTGATCCTTTTTTAAAGATGAGTTGACTATAACTATATGTGTCTATTTCTGGGTCCTCTATTCTGTTCCACTAATCTTTTGCCTATTCTTTTGCTCATTAATTACAGCATATTGACTACTGTAGCTTTGAACATGCATATTTAAGTTAAATTATTTATTAAATATCACATAATATTCCAAATATAAGAAATACAGATATAAGAAATCATTTTCTTATATGCTGTTATCATTATTGTTTCAAAAAACTCATACACAATATAGACATGAAAAATTGAGTTTTAATAGCAACACTAGTATTTGAAATAGTACTGCCACTGAAATCATTTTTCTATTTTACTGCAAATTACTACTGCACTTTAAAAGCGATATTTGCAACTCAAGTTAATTTTAAAACATGCACATAACTCAGAAATGATGTATGACATATTCAGAAAATAGATTTATAGTCAGCATTTGGAAAGACAGGAAAACATAGAAGCCCTATTATAATTAAACACTAATTCATCAGAAATATTTCAAAAACTAAAATAACAATTATGAAAATATTTTAAGTCTATTTAAGACCAAGACATATTTAAAACAAAAATCTTCAACACCAAAGAAGCGCTTTTGATAGCAGAAGACATCCCTGTTCCTATGAGTGCAGCATTCCCGTAGGTTAAATTGCACCAACAAATTGGCTTGCAATTGGTTATTTTTTAAAATTTAAACTTTTATTTCAGATTTGGGGGGGCACATATGCAGGGCTTTTACCTGTGTATATTGTGTGATGATGAGGTTTGGGGTACAATTGATCCTGTCCCCCAGGTACTGAGTATAGTATCCAAAAGTTTTTTGTCCCTTGCCCCTTTCTCTCCCTTCCCCCTCTAGTAGTCCACAGTTTCTATTGTTGCCATCTTTATGTCTATGAGTGGGTAATTTTTGTTATTAGCATTGATTTTACTTGTACATTCTTTGGTGGCATGGTAAATTGAGGTAATCTGTTGTTATTAAACAACCGGTACATATCCACTGTTTAGAAACAAAGAGAAGGAGAAACTGCATATGAAGTATCCAGGAAATGAGAGAATACTAAGAAACAATTTAGCATAAGTGACTATTTTTCTTCTCCACGTAGGGTGCAGAAAAGGTACAAAATTGAGAGTGCACTTAAAATGACAAAAAACATGAATAAGAAATTCAGGAAAGCATTTGTCTTTATGAATTAAGAACAATTCATCAAAAAATCTCTCAGTTAGAGGTCTGCCGTGTAGGTGAACTAAGCATGCATCAATTCTGAAGGGAAGCTATTTAGTTCATACGAAATTGTTGTCTACAGTGAACAATAACTAATAGAAATGGTACCTTGCAAGATAAACTTACACATGAGAATTTAAATGTGAACATAAAGCCTACTGATAAAATATGATGAGTTTCTGCTTTTTAGATTAAGCAAGTCTATAATTAATATAACCATTCAAATATACTGGTAGTGGTATAACTTCATTAATGACACACGTAATTGATATTCAATTCAGAACAATTTTTACAGTTTTTAAGCAATTCTTAATTTCTTCTGCCATATATGGATAGGAAGGCAATATTGAATTAGGCAGTCTAGCATTTTCTGCATGTTTGTGATCACATTTAAGTTCCATTGCTCTCACAAAATTTCCTGAAGCTGCCTATGTTTATCTAGGCCTTCTTTTTTATATTAAGAGTTATACCATGTACATTCAGAAAACCCATTCAGGAGAAGTCCAAGCCAGGTAAATATTGTAGTGTGTCAAGATTTGATGTGTAATGTGATCTTTTTCAATGAATATTGATTAAGTGCAGAAATTCCTTGCATATCTGGCCTTTCCACCTTATGTTTCAGTAATTCTAATTGCAAAAGAAAAGTGATAACTCAAATGAGGATAGAATAAACAATTTGTAAAGGGCTCATCGATGTGAATAGCTTGTTGGGTTTTTTTTTTTGCTTACACCTTCACGTTGCTGCCTTGAGTTGAAAAACAAGTCAAAACTGAATGACAAATTGTCTAGTATATCTTTCTAAGAAGATTGTTGTGAGAATTAATTGAGATAATATATATAAAGTGTCAAGTACATAATAATTAATAGACACTAGTTATCATTATGATATATACATTAACAAGAATGATTGATATGTTAATTTTTAGCCTTCTAAATTTCTGATAACCAAGGTATAAATATATATGTAATGTTTTAAATGATTTCCAGTACACAATTAAATTATTTGAGACTGATATATGTCTCAAAAAAATTAAGCAGTTCAAATAAAGCATGTTCGTAAAGTATAAATATTTTTACTTTTAATTCCACAGCAACAAGTAAAATTTTACTTATACACATCTTAGGATATATTTAATGCTTGCCTTCAAAATATCCATTCCTTCTTTCTTCAGCAATAATTCACAATGTTTATTTGAAGACTCACCTCTGCAGAGTTCTCATTTTAAATTTTTTATTCTATCTTTCTTTCAAGAATCAAACGTGTCCTGCATTCCTTTGAGCAAAGTCTTTTTACTGACATATAATAGTTGTACATACTTTGGGGGTATATGTGATATTTTGATACTTGTATACTATGTGTAACGATAAAATTGGGGTAATTGAGATATCCATCACCTCAAATATTTATCTTTTCTTTGTGTTAGGAACACTATAATTCTTCTCTTTTAACTACTTGGAGATATACAATAAATTCTTATTAACTATATATTTTTACTATACTATCAAATACTCGAACTTATTTCTTCAATATAGCTGTATTTTGTACCCCTTAACAAACTTCTCTTTATCCCCCCTTTCCTTCCCAGCCTCTAGTAACCATCATTCTTCTCTCTATCTTCAAAAGATTCACTGTTTCAGCTCCCACATATGAGTGAGAAGATGCAATATTTGTGGTTTTGTGCCTGGCTTATTTCACTTAACATAATGACCTTCAGTTCCGGCCATGTCACTGCAAATGACAGGATTTCCATCTTTTTATAGCTAAATAATATTCCAATGTGTATGTATACCACATTTTCTTTATCCATTCATCCTTTAATGGACACTAAGGTTGATTCCACATCTTGGCTGTTGCAAACAGTACTGCAATAAACAAGGGAACACAGATATCTCTTTGATATACTGATTTCCTTTCTTCTGGATATAGACCCAGCAATCAAAATCACCATGAGTAACCATCTCACTCTGGTTAGAATGGCTACTATTAAAAAGACAAAAAATAACAAATTCTGGCAAAGATGCAGAGAAAGGGGTATATTCATACAATGTTGGTGGGAGTGTAAATTAGTGCAGCCATTATGGAAAACAGGATGGAAGCTCCACAAAAACTAAAAATAGAACTACCATATGATCCAAAGTTATTTTTTAAGCAGTGGGCATATGACTAAAGAAAAACCAAATGGGGATTTTTGTAAGAGACCCAAGAAAAATAAAATATGTTCTTTTTATGTATCAATCTTTAAAAACAAATTTATACTCTGTGATTTTTTGACATCTTAAAAAGCTTGCTGGCCAGGGAGAGACTGTCCTTCTCAGAGCTAGCACTTTCTTAGTGTTAGCAAAAGGCTTGGGCCTATAGCAGGTCTGTCATATACAAACCAATCAATCCCAGTCTATAGGTCCAACCACCTCATTTTTTCTCACATACCAAGCCCATATTTCTCCTGCCTTAAATCACAAAAGGGTCAGGTACCAGAAAAACAGCCACATCTCTAGCTCAAAGCCCAATAAAATTATTCAAACTAGCCGATCTTAGCTTGATTATTCCTCCTTGCCTTGCCTTTCTCATGGAAATTCCAATAAAGACTCTGGCTTTGACCTTCCTCTCTTGACTTCTACCACCAGACCAAAACCTGGTGCTTCCCCTGGGGTCCTGTGTGGTGCAGTGACTCCTCTCTGCAACCAGTGTTAATAAACTGCCTTCCAAGCCTTGTTCTAATATCATCCTGTGGCCATGTTGGCTTTACCATACCATATCCAACATTTAAATTCTTAAAACACTTTACTGATCTACTTGAATTTATGAAAAAGACGGAACCAGTAGAGTCAAATGCCCCATGAAGGAAGGTACTAGAGCTGTGGGACCACCACAAGCAACCTTGAAATGAAGTCTACACAGATCAAGAGATGAAAAGAAACTCAGTCCGGACAACTTTTTTGAATTCTAAATCCAACCATGGTTGAAGCTGTTTCTTAAAACTTACAGTAATGTGAGCTAAATATACACTTTGTTGTTTAATCCAGTCTGATTTGGGTCTGTTGACAATTGCAACAGAAACAATCCTGATTCCAAAATTAGTACCAAAACAAGGAGAGCTGAATGTGATAAATCCTAAATTATGCAATTTGCTGAGAAGAATTGAGGTAGAAGCCATAAGGAACAGTTATTTTGGGACTTGGTAATTTTTATTAAATAGTAACCAGTCAGTAAGTTAAAATGTTACCTATTTTATTTGAGACTAAAGCCATGCCATTGCAACTGCATCATCTGAGGCTTGGAAGTAAAAATTCAGGAAGGACCTTAGAAAATGTTGTGTTGCCTAATATTTTATCTGTCTCGCCAGGGATATATAATAAAGATTCAAGCTATGACATCTGGGCACATAACCATCAATGTTAAACTTTAGTTGCCACTTGTTTGAGACTAAGCCTGTCAGATGAATTATCCTGGATGTCTTGACAGATATTATGTGACTAGATTGTAGATGAACAAAACAAACTCATTATCTGTTTATTATTTCCAGTCTTTATTAACGGTATCGACACTTTCCAACTCACCTAGGTCAAAATATAGAGACAGGTTTGACTGCACTCTTTTCATTAGTCTGCATGTCTACTTGGTATCTCTTTTATCAATACTGTGTCTTCACTCCCAAGACTTCCCGCTGGTTGATGTCTCATTACCTATTGCTTCTAATGATCTATGAGATTAATTCTCTATCTTTATTTAATATCTCTTTCTTACATTGATAATATTCTTACATCAGAGGGAAAATTGGAGGAAAATGATCAGGCGAAAGAGAAGGATCATGAGCAAAAGTACAGAAATGAAAATAAATGACTATTGTAATTTTGTTAAGGAATTGGAGGAACCTTGTCCAGGGACAGCACAGACTTATCATAACAGAGGAGAAGTGGTAAGTAATGCTGAATGAAAAGCATAAAGTCATGTTTTAGAAGGCTCTGAAAAGTGGCAGAAGAATTCTGACTAGATATGGTAATAATTGGTTATGCTTGTAAAATGACATAGTTTACAAAGCACAATAGACGTTTTAATTTAAACTTTGATTTGTGACAGGCAATCTGTACTACAGATGAGAAAATGAAACCAGAATGGTTTGGAGTCTTCAAAAAAATACATATCTAATGGCAGGGCACCTGACTTCGTGCTCAGTGTTCTTTCTTCATTTATTCTACATTACCTTCTGCATTTTTATGCAAAAGATAAAAATGACTGATATTTTATTTAACAAGTGTGCTCTGCCTGCATTAGAAATAACCCTTTGGAAATAAGTGGTTTACGATGTAGAGGACAAAGCTGTTTTCTATGTCTGAAGTGAAATAGAGGTTATCAGGTTAGGGGAGTGAGCACAAGGATGTTAGAATTTGCATGAATAAGGCTTTGGGGGTATCATTTAGAAACAAGAAACAGTTTCCTGTAATAATGTTAACAAATAAACCAATGATGATAACAAAGAAACATTCCTCTGCATATCACAGTTAGAATGTATGAGTAAACTTCCTCTCTAGCACAGTGATAAACATCAAAAGGATACACCTACACTGTTAAGAAACCAGATATCAGCAGCTAGAAGAAAGTATTACAGGGAAGTCATACAGTCAAATTTCATATGGATTCAGTATAGCATTGATATAAAAATAAATAAAAATATTTCTGGAAAAGTTTATGAGACTTTTGCTGGGGTAAAATGTGTTTTGCTATTTTGGAAAAGACAAATGAATATTTCACCAAAACACTAAATCATATTTGTATAACGAGCAGATAGAATATGAAGGGAGAGGATAGAAAAGGAGTGGGGTGCACTGGGGATCACTGATGAGCAACTTTTTCACAGCAACAACATTGCTACCACTGGCAATAAACTCAATGCATCAGGGAACCGAAATGCCAGCCCAATATTGGTAATCTTTGTCAGAGAGTAATAAAATGGATTAAATAAATAAAACTAAACAAGGTAAAGAGATGCTATCTTAATGCCTCTAGAATCAATGAGTGGGCTTGTTTACTTGCTTGGTAATGTTTTTGTTTTTTACATTTTTGCTTCATAGTTGTTTAAATTTGTTTTTCAAATGAAAATAGATGTGTAAAAAATAAAATCATAAGTATTAAAATGATTACAGGAAATAGGGAATTCAAAGTCACTATTAGCAGCCGATTTTTAAAAAAGAACATAGTAGGTGTTCACAGTGCTTTTATATTCAATTCAATAATTTTATTTTCTACTTGCTTATTTTTAAAAATGGGAATTATAAAAACTATCAGTAGTTAAAAGATTATGAGGATATTACCAAAAGTAACAGCAACAATAAAGTCACCTCTGATACACTGCAACAAACAGAAGAAACACAGTGGAAAAACTACCTGGCAATTTTTGAGATTCTGCTTTTTAAAGTTTACATAAAGTTAAATTGACATAAAATTATATGGATTAATTGCATTTCAATTGCTAGGCACAAAGCTATTATGCATTTAAAGCATACTGCATAATCAGTTTTACTGAAAATGAATCCAATTTATCAATAGCTTTTCTTTGTTGATTATTTTGACTGATAAAGAGTAAAAGCAGCCATCATATATAGTAGTGTGAAGAAAGACCATTTCTAACATTTGATACACACACATCAAAAGGTATCAATAACTGTAATCTCTGAATGAATCAATTTATATAGTTTCTCTTTGGCTCCTAAAGTGTGAGCTAAGATAACCAGTTGCATTATTCTTTTATCTTATATACCAGACATTAGCAATTTTAAAAGGCAGACTCTAAAAATAGTGATTCATTGATCTCTAATGTCTCATTTCAATAGTCTGAAGATAAGCACTATTTCTAATAGAGCTACTAACATTTTTGTGATTTTGAAGAATAATTCCTGATCTTCACTTCAGAAATCAATATCTGCATAAAATGATAAACTGATATAATTGCTAACCTAATATAAATATTTTTTGATGAACTACATTTTTTGGGAAGACATTCACAAATAGTTACTGACATGAAACTATTAGGACCTTATATCTGAATAGTATAGTTTTGGGGAACAATGTGATGTATACCCATCTTCAATGAAGGACTTACTGCCTGAGCTGCTGAGAGTGCTGTGGACATAATCTTTTTGACCGTCATTCCTTTCAGGGATTGCCTCAACTGCAGAGTCATCTCCACCAAGGTCCCATTCCTTTCCAGATTGGTCTACATGAGGTATCAAGTCAATATAGATATATAAATTCCTGGCCAGATCAGCCTTCCTGTATCTGCAGAGGCAAGCTTAGAAACTAAGTCCACTGGTGCTGTCCTGATGACTAGGACTTTGGGAGTAGACTTGAATCTGGAGTAGTCCTTAAGTCTGGGGCCAAGGGGGTCAGCCTGGTACTGGGGGGCAGTCCGGAGCCTGGGGCCACCCTAGCCCTAAGGTGAGCCTGGTGACTGAGTCTTACGGGTGTACCTACAGCCTGAGTCAGTAAGAGTTGGTCTGGTGCCTGGACAAAACTGACACATGAGGTTTCTGCACCTAGTCCATCACTGACACCATTTCAGAACCTGTAGCTTTTGGAATTGGGTTGGCAGTGGGCAGCCTGTGGATGGACTTCAATGGTGAGACTGGAGCCTGCTGCTACAATATCAAGCCTGGCATCAGGGCAGGCCTGGAGCTTCAATCATTGATTATTGGCCTAGTGTCTAAGGCATAGTGATATGCTTGATGTTGGGATCTACGGCAAAATTTAGTGCTCAGTTTCCTTTCCTTCCGCCAAGGGAAGGATAGCTCTCTTTAAGCTGTGTTGCCTGATGTTGAGGTAGAGGTAATGTGAAAATATGGATCTTTCCTAACCTCTTCAATGCATCTTTTTTTATTTCTGTGTTATGCTTAGATGTTACAGTCTCTCACCCAGTTTCCTTAGCCCTTGTGAATGTGTTTTGTGAGTGGACAGTTGTTCAAACTGATGTTTCTGTGAAGTCCTACTCTGCTGTATTGTCATCTTCTAGATCTTCTAGTAAATTTTTCATTTTAAATACTATACTTTTCAACCCTAGAATTTCCATTTGGTTATTTCTTTTTAATATATGTCTCTTTATTGATTTTCTCTATTTGATTTGCCATCTTTATTAAACAAGTAAGCTTTATTTTTGTAATCATCATTTCCTTTAGTTCTTTAATCATATAATGGATAATCTGAAGTTCTTATCTAAAATTTAACATCTGGTTGTTCTCACAGGTAGTTTCTTTGGCTATTTTTTTCCAGTGTAGGGGTAATACTTTCCAATTTCTTTGCATGGCTAATAATGTTTTGTTGGAAACTGGACATTTCAGATAATAGTTCTAGCAATTTTGAATACTGATACCTGGCCTACACCCCCAGGGCATTTTAGGAAGAGTATAAGTCAACTTCCTCCTCTGCCTCATTGTGAAGTCTGCTGTTGCTACTCAGGGTGCATAACCTTGGGTAAACTTATAGGCATCAGTGGGATAAGAGTGGCTTGGTTGTCTTTAATTGGCTCTTTCTCTTTTTCCTCACCAAAACCAGCTGTTAAGCACCACTAATTGCTGCCTGATTGCTTTATTGTTTTCAACAATGCCCTGAGGGTCTTAATTGCTTCACAGAACACTCCAGTCAAATATTAACTCCTTTCAAAAGATGGTTCTGGAACTCAGATTTTGAGATATATTCTGACCACAAGAGGACTTGTCCCAGGTGTCTCTCTCCAGGTTTCTCTCCAGAATACTAAACAGACTATAGTTTAGCCTGTATAGCCAATGAATCTATCAATTTTCTCTCCCAATTTTCTTTCATTACAACTTCTACATTTTTTGAGGCATGAACTCCTTCAAAATCTGTTCAATTAAAGCGAATTCCTTAGAGACGGAATTTGGAGGTTTCTTTTCTAAGTCTTCCTTCCCTCCTCCTCCCATCCCACAGAAATATTTATGTGTGAAAGTTCTAGTTCTGGGGGAAGAAATATTGACGCATTTCACTTTAAGTGAACCTCCTCTTTAGTTGCTGAAGGCTAGGCAGATGTTGTAGCAGAACCCCCAAATTTCTTTGGCTTGCCTCCCTTGGCATGGAACCCCCAGTCTTTAAGTTTGGGCATGGGGAATCAAGTCCCCTGTATTCTCAGAGGTGCATCCTGACCTCAGCTACCTGTTGCTAGACTATGATCTGTGTATATGAGGCCGAGAGGTGAAGGGCTTTCTTCTGTTCTATGAGTGGGTTCTGAGAGAAAGAAGAGAGACCCTCACTTATTGGATGAGAAATGTTGACATACTGCCCCTCTTGAGAAGACAGCCTTATAACTAGGAGCTGTGGAGAGAGGGAGTTTTTATTTCTGCTATTAGTTTGCAGTGGAATGTCCACCTCACTTAGCTTATGCAGGTGATAGAGAACATGGATGTTGGTACAAAAATTAAACTTTCATGATTCTTACTGCAAATAGTGAAGTAGAGGCTCCTCTTCAAAGAGATTTTCCTCCCCATCTAATTAAGAATAAATAGTAACTTCTCTTAGAAGCAAAATTTATTCAAAGACCTGTGATAATATTCTTAGATATCTGCTAGCTGTAATAAATAAATCAACATACTTTGTGTTCTTAGTTCCCACAATTTACTCTAAATATTTGCTCTGGCATGCTTATACTGGTCCAAGCAAGCATTAGGTCATAGCCTGTTCCTCTTCCTTATTTGGAGGTGTTTTTACCTTTCTCAGGATTCCACAAATTACTTCCTCTTTCCTTTGTTCTCTTCTGCCTTTGCCTCTTTTGAAAAGTTCTAAGTTGCTAGCCAATCAGGACAAATACAGAATGTGAGGTCCCATTCCAGCCAATGGAAACAAGACACAGCAATAGGGTGGACGCATCAGGTTATAAATGACCCTGTCTCCTTTGTTCAGTGTACTCTCATGGCAAAACTGCTGGCGAGTGTACCCTTTCTGCAGAAAGTAAAAAAAATGGCCTTGATGAGAAAATTAATGTTCAAGAACTATTTCTTTGTGATACCGGAGAACAAGCATTTCTAACATTACCATGTTTTAGTAGATTTTCTTCAATAAGTGTTTTTATACTTGCAGTATGCCATTAGGAACATTTTCAGAGAATTTAAATGGCTCCTTTCAAAGTAATTTTCACTACTTGAGATGGCAATGGGGTCTTTGGAGTGCCTTACACTGTCATGCCCAATTTTATTATGACCTAATTTAAGAATATAATTTGTCTTGACCCAGTACACACACACACACAACCACATACACACACAAACACACACACTTAAAACCTAAAACCAAATCCAAATTTTGTGGAACAATATTTTTCCTTACTAAGTGTGATTCTCTCTGCTATTTTCTAATCTATTTTGCTTAATTAGAAAAAGTTTGGAATATCTAAATTGATTTTACCCCCGCTAACAGATTGTGATTCATACATTATGTAACACTGCTCAAGTTGATTTGCAGTTTTGGTTTGTTCATTCTTTTATTTTATTAATTCAACATATAATTATTTAGCACAGTAGTTCAATTTTCATTCTGGGCAGTACAAATCTGAATGAAACAATGATTTGTTCAGAGGAACATAGAATCTACTTGAGCAGTCTGTTAAAAGTGAAAATACTATTGACAAGAGACATGACATTGAAGATTTTCAAGTGGAGGTATTGTGATTATACCTATACTAGGAAATCAATTCTGGTGTTGACATAAATGTTGCATAGGTAGTGGGGAGAAATCAGAATCTAGTATACCAGTTTAGGGCTGTTGCAGTAAGTCAAGAAACATTATGTGAACCCAAATTTAAATGTTATAATAGCATTAGATAAGTGAGAGTTGAGAGATGACAATATAAAATACATGTAGGATATAGACTCAGTAAGATGCAGTAATAGGGTGATATCAGCATAAGAATGCTTTCGTGCAGTGGAGGATGCATGTAACATCATTTACTTAACAAGGGGAAAAAGTGAGAGAAAGAATATGTTTGAGGAAAGTAGAGAAGAAAGTGTTTCTCTATTCTGCAAATCTGATCATTTGTCTTTCATAATTGAGAAATATGAACTGTCAGAAAAACCTTAACTAAAAACTCTGGTGGAAATTTTAGGGATTAAACAGAGAGTTACACGCCACTGAGTTAAAATGGAGAATATTCAGTAGCTCTGATTTTTGTGCAATTAAATAATTTTGATGTAAATGTTTTATGTAAGTATTTGGCACTTTTTGATGTTTCTTTTAGTGTAATGACTATTGTCACTTGCATTTTAGTGACACGTAGTTTATTTAAAAAGAAAGCAATGTATTTAACAAGTACATACCACACAATCACTTTAAATTAAGTGTCAATATAAGCAAAGGCTCCAGGAGCTTTACACTTCTATTTTTATTGTTTCATTCAGATTTGTACTGCCCCAAATGAAAATTGAACTGGTGTGCTAAATAACTGTATGTTGCATTAATAAAATAAAAGAATGAACAAATAAACTTAAACTGCAAATCAACTTGAGCAGTGTTATATAATGTATGAATCACAATCTGTTAGCAGGGGATAAAATAGATTAAAAATAGAAATAATTTTTTCAAGCATTACTCAACATTTTTCCTTTTCTCTGTTCATTTAAACAATAACAATACATTTTTTTTCTGCCCATCGTACTGCCTAATTAATGCCTGAGTTAGAAGTTCAGAAATCACTTTGACACCAATAATTGTACGTTATAACAAGACTACATTCCCTTTGTACCTGTGCTACTGAAAACAGGCAGTGGTAACAGGCATTTGTTCAGAAATAATTATAAAGTTGCCTTTAGCTTAAATGCTAGTAAAAACTTTGTGTGACAGTTTCTAGTGAAATTTTACCTACTTGAAAAATTTGAAAAATTGTAAATACCTTTGCAGTTAATAAAATGATTATTTTAAGAGACATTTCCATTATCGATGGTTCATTTTATGTTTCATTGTTTCAAATCAAAATATTTTAACTTATATTATTCTCTTCAACACTTCAGAATTTTTTGTTTACACTGCTTTTTTTTTTTTTTTTTTTTTTTTGAGACAGAGTCTCCCTCTGTTGCCCAGGCTGGAGTGCAGTGGCGCGATCTCGGCTCACTGCAAGCTCTGCCTCCCGGGTTCACGCCATTCTCCTGCCTCAGCCTCCCGAGTAGCTGGGACTACAGGCACCCGCCACCACGCCCGGCTAATTATTTGTATTTTTAGTAGAGATGGGGTTTCACCAGGGTCTCGATCTCCCGACCTCGTGATCCGCCCACCTGGCCTCCCAAAGTGCTGGGATTACAGGCGTGAGCCACCGTGCCTGGCCACAATGCCTTATGTTTTAATCAAAGCTTCCAAAATTTCTATCTCAAATCACCTAAACTTTATAAAGTCCTTGAAAGATTATAGAAAATAATATATTAATATCAAATTCGCTTTATGATTATCATACTTTTCACTGTGTTAAAAGACTTTCTTTTATTATTATTATTATTATTATTATTATTATTGAGACGGAGTCTCATTCTGTCGCCCAAGCTGGAATGCAATGGTGCGTTCTCGGCTCACTACAACTTCTGCCTCCCAGGTTCAAGTGATTCTCCTTCCTCAGCCTCCCGAGTAGCTGGGAATACATGTTCCTGCCACCACGCCCGGCTAATTTTTGTATTTTTAGTAGAGATGGGATTTCACCATGTTGACCAGACTGGTCTTGAAGTCCTGATCTCAAGTGATCCACCCACCACTATGTCCGGCCCAGACTTTTATGTTTTATAGTTAAAACTTATTTTCTGGACAAAATAAAAATAAAACAAGACAGAACAGTGGAAATAAGCTAACTTTTGCAAAGTAATATTGTTTTTCTTTACCAGTGAGCTTTGGGTGAAACCTTTTCTTCCTATTTCATTTATTGCCTTTCATGACATCAGACATCCTTGACTATTACTTCTATAGAACTCACTTGTATTACTAATGTTGCTTTGTATTTTCTAGTGTATATTTAAGGTTTAAATTTTATGTTGATCAAAGTTCTATAAATGTCAAAAAGAAGAAATTCTCTCATCTGAAGTTTTGAAAAATCTCTGGATTGCTGTCAGGTAGGAAGTATGTGGTACATGACTCAGGATTTGTGGAAGAAAATGTAAATATCAATCCATTAAATCTGATTATTTCCCCATTGTCTTGGTTTATATCCTGCTGCAAAAATCCTAAGGTTAAACATTAATGCTGTTATGCAGCTTTGAGCCTGATACTTGATGATTTGTGAAATGTTTACAGAATAATAATCAGGAGATATTTTTAAATTTTTGAAAAGTGTCATTATTACCAGAGTGATAAAATATTCAAGTTTTTTTTTTTCAAACACACCTTACATTTACAGCATACAAGGAAACAATGACATCCATACAGAACTTTAGTAGAACTCAATGACCCAACTGAAAATTAGTCATTTGTAAATACACTGAAATGTGAAATGACTGGTCACAACTACCATAAAGCCTTCTGTTTATACTACTCTTCCATTGATATATTTATTCTCTCTTCTTTAGTTTTATACTTGCTAACTGAGATGACAGAACTTTACAGGCTCATTAAGAATTATTTGGCCTGAAGATGAATTGCTATGATCTGAAATGAATTGTGTTACATTTAAGATTCCAGTGACCATCTTCATGCCAAGGTTGATTACATTTAAAATGAAAACTTTGAAAGAAGTTGAGGAATTTTCTCTCAGAATAAAGCAGGGGAGGAACACACTGCACAGGAGATTGTAAGTGAGGAATTTAAAATCCAAACTGACTCCGTCCTACTAAAAACAAAAAAAAAATTAGCTGGGCGTGGTGGCGGGCACCTGTAGTCCCAGCTGCTCGGGAGGCTGAGGCAGGAGAATGGCATGAACCCCGGAGGCAGAGCTTGCAGTGAGCCGAGATCGTGCTGCTGCACTCCAGCCTGGGCCACAGAGTGAGACTCTGTCACAAAAAAAAAAAAAAAAAAAATCCAAACTGACCAGGGAGATGCAGGTAGGAGCTAAAATGCAGCCTCTGAAAGAAGCCAAACAGTAAAACATGGAAGAAGACAAAAAGGAGATTCAGGGGGGATTCATTGATCTTCCCAGAAAATGTGTATTGAGTATTGTGGAAAAGGGTTTGATAGCATGGACTGGTTATGGAGGGTCTAGACTGGAATCGTAGCCTAGGTGCATGACTTCAGGACATTTATGTAACTTTTCTGTACCTCAGTTTCCTCATCTGTTAAATGAAGTTGGTAACCCCTGTAAAGCCATCAAATCAATGTTCGACATGTGGCAAGTGCTTTATAAAGATTAGCCAATATTACTATGGTCATCACTATCATTGTGGTTATTGTTTCAACATTTTATTACCAGTAAGTGATCCAACAAATGAGAGATAAGACAGAGTGCCCATTCTCAAAAAGCTTTATCTATTGCAGTTTTTCAGTTATGAGTTTAAAAGCAACTGATCTTTTTAAAACACCTTACATACATTTTTAAAATATAAAAGATAAATATGTTACATAAAATATAAATGAATAAATGAATTGCTGCCACTGAAGTTGTAATGGGGAATCAATCAGGATATATTATGCTGTTGTATTGTTTATTCTTTGGTTTCTAATTACCTAGTTATTAATAATTGAGCCTGTGACCTGGGGATAACCCAATACTGTCCAATATTTGCTAGAATGTTTTCATAAATCAGAGTATAAGGTGTTACCTGTCTCTGAACCAATTTCATTATCTTTGATTTTCAAACTTTTTAAAATCCAACAGAAAATATGCAAAATATCCAAGAAGCCAAAATGAAAAAATAAAATCTTAACTACAAAAATTTAGGAGCTTAAAAGCCGTAGATATGGAACATACATATTAGTGAAATAAGATTAATCAGAACTTTATTTAAATACCCATGGGGTTGATAGTTGGTAAATTAGTGTTGCTACAAGAACATCTCTATAATCAGTTAATGAAATAATATGACTTCTTTATTAAGAGTTAAAAATTAACATGTAAACAAAGAAGCTTTATGTTAGTTATAGCGGAAGTTGAATACCTGATATAATTTTAAAGAGAAACTGTTTTCAGAAAACTATGATCCACTCTTCAGCATTTCTAAAGTTGAGGCAAAGGAACCAAGTTTGATATCTTCAGAGAAAATCTTTTTGGCCACAGTGTCCTATGCAGTTTGTTCTTTAATACATTCTTCTATTTTTTAAAGAAAATTCAAGAACATTAAGGCTACCCATGGAATTGAGAAAATTATTATTGATGACTGTCTCTAGGCATGGATAATAAAAATAATAGCCTCATTTATTAAACTTTTGTCACTTCAAATTTCAATCAAGTATCTTAAATGAACTTGGGAGAAGACTTTAATTAGAAATGGGGAGAGCTTAGACTAATTTCCACGAGGGAACAGAGCAGACAGGAGCCTGGGGCCTGGAACCGCAACCCTTAGTGAATGAGGCAGAGGGATCCTCTGTGGAGGAAGAAGGTGCAAGGACTGTTCCCTTGATATGAGAGAGAGGCTCATTGATGGGAAGATTTAGTCCCAGGCCTGATGTGATGTTTGTCTACTCTCAACACTCAAGAGTACCTGCTGCTTGTCAATGGAGTCTTCACTACTTGGGTGGAAGTCACTACCTAACTGTGTAGCACAGTGTCCCACCCCATCTCCTCTGTGATGATATGTATTTGCCAGCCTCTCCGAGCCCCACTGGAACCCTGGGCCCCTGTTCCAGGAGTAGAAAGCCTGAGCAGTGGCGGTATTAGCCTTGAGAAAGATGAAAATGTGAGCAGCCAAAGGAATCATCCAGAAACCCATGAAGCCTGCAGTCGAGCCATGTGAGTCGGGGAAGGCAGTGTGGGGAGGGGAGGAGGATGGCAAATATGAGACATCTCAGAAATACCCTCCCTTTTAGAGGGAGAGAGAGGAAATGAGGAAACCAGACCAGAAAAACAGATGTGTTACAAATATACATCTGGACTATAATCTTAAGTTCAGGTTCTGTGCAAATATCTGTCATCCAGTCAACTACCAGTGCATTAGTTATTATAGTTTTGCCTCTATGATGTTCATATCCAATTACATAATAATATAATGATCAATATTTCCTTTGTTAGATAAATATTTTTAAATGGCAGCTTTTAAAATGACTTCTCAAGTATATACCCTTGCTCCGTGGTACTGGCACAAGTATTTGTGAGAAGGACCAACGTTGCACTAATCTGTAATTTGTAATTTCACAGAGGCACACATTTGAATTGCACAAACTAGGGGAGAAATAACAAGTCACTGTGCCTGGCCTCCCTTCTAGCATATCCAGAAGAATATTGTTCAGTCTCATTTATCCCATATGCAATTATAAAAGCAGTTTTTAATTTTGTAAACTAGATAAAAAATTAAAGATATTAATCACTGCTGATGATGCTAGAGTTTAAAAATTGAAGTAATCTGCAAAAATCACGATTTTAAGAAGGAAAACAAAAATGTTGGTTACATTAGAGAATGCACTGGTGAAGCAATAGCTTCACCATGTGATTTATGATGGGAATGGGCCTCCTATAGGTTTTATGAGGAAACAAGAAAAAACTTTGCTAATATGACTTTAGTGGATACTGTGGTTTATAGAAAATATGCTCATCCATTTTTTAAAAAAATCATTAGTGAAAATTGAAGAGTCATTTTACTTGAGGTCTGGCAAATGTGTAACTCTCAAGAAAAATAAAATTTAAAAGACATTTAGCAGGTATCCCTTCATCATCATCTCTCCTATTTCATTAATATCAGCTAATTTGTTTTTAGCCCTACTGGAATTATAATATGTTATTAGGCTGGGTATGGTAATAGCAAAACTTACCGCAATAACCTTATAGAGGAAGTATCCTATATTTATATAATTATTGAGGATTTTTAAGAGATTGATTTTATTTTTTCTTATATGCTACCATCCTTGATGGGGGAAATTATATGCTAGAGCTAGGTTGGAAATCCAAACACTTAATATATCTCAATCTAGAACATCAAGATCATATTATATCTCTGGTTATTTTACTTATTAGCAAGTATTTTTAATCCCTATGTTTGTTACATATCCCCATATATTAGTTTCTTCTCACACTGCTATGAAGAAATACCTGCGACTGGGTAATTTATAAAGAAAAGAGGTTTGATTTACTCACAGTTCTGCATGGCTGGGGAGGCCTCAGGAAACTTACAATCATGGTGGAAAGCAGCTCTTCAAAGGGTGACAAGAGAGGATGAGTGTCTAGCAAGGGGGGATGCCCCTTATAAAAACCATCAGGTCTCGTGATAACTATCACAAGAACAGCATGGGGAGAAACCACCCCCATGGTTCAATTACCTCACACCAGCTCCTTCCCACATATGTGGGAATTATAAGACTACAAATTCAAGATGAGAGTTGCCTGGGGACACAAAGCCAAACCATATCAACCCATATTTAATGAGAGACAACAAATGGTTTCTGTATTCAAGTATTTCATAATCTGCTCAAAAAAATAAGGCATATAAACAAGTACTCATATATCAACAATAAAATGAATGCTACAGAGAATATGGGTTATAGAAACTCATAGGAGAAAGGAATATATGAGGCAGACTGGTCAAATAAATGGTGGAAATTTATGATTTAACATAATCACTCTGGATTGCTAAGAAGACATTTCAGGGAGAAAAAGTAGAGAGAGAGACCAGTAAAAAGCTTTGTTCCAAACCAGACTAAAAATTTGGTGGATTAGAACAAGGTAGCAGTAGTAATAATGGTCAAAAGTAGTTGGATTTTGTTTATATATTTTGAAGGTTACACTGACAAATTTGCTAACGGATCAGATAGGGAGTGCAATAGAAACAGATAAATCAAAGTTTGGCCCAAGTTTCTTGGCCTGAATAAATTTAAAAAAATAGAATTGCCATTTACTGATATGAGAAGACTTTAAAAAGAATCAGTTTGAGGGAAAATTCAAGAAGCTTATTGGGTGGCATGTTATGATAAAAAAAATTAATATCCAAATAGTGATGTTGAGTAGATAATTGATAATATGAGTCTGAAGTGCAGTGAAGAAGTTCAGACTGAAAATACAATGTTTGGTTTCTTCAGAGTATGGTTGATAAAGTCCTAAGACTGGTGAAATTATCTAGGGAGGGAGCATACACAAAAGGAATTTCAAGATTAAGCCTGGGGGGCAATACAATGTTTTAAGGTTAGGGAAATCAGGAAGGACAACTAAAGGAATCTGAGAGTGAGTGGCCAGTAACAAGGGGGAAATTTTAAGATACGGCGATGCTCTAAGGATGATGTGAGGACAGTGGTTTAAGATGGGTGCAGGTTAAGGGATATGTACCTTTGGATTGAGAAAGTGTGGTGAGAGTACAACAACCAAAGTGGCAATGGTACTGGATGCTTCATCTAAGTAAATATTGAAGTCATCAAGAACCATGTAAGGGTGGTTCAGGAAAGGGTGGCACTGGACTAGGTGCTGAGGGAGTTACTATGATATATTCAGTGACTGTATCAAGGAAGAGGAGGTGTGGGGGATTCTGATGGCATGAGCTCCAATGCTGGTATTTAGGGGAGATGGGCAACGAACGGTGCAGCGTGACAACGGTGAGGATGTACTGGTCCAACCATTGGGCTTAGTCATCTGTGGAGCCCTGAGTATGGCAGGAGGTTTAGTATGTCTCCTCTGAGGCTTTAAATGTCTATAGCAGCAAACGAACACTCCCCTATGCATTTTCAAATACCACCTAAAGGGGTGTTATTGCCCCTGGTTATTTCCAAACCTCATTTTCTTGCCCTTTATTGGCACTGTCTCAACTATGTGACCCTTTCAAATTTGTAAAGTTCTATACATATCCACACCAAGATTATTGTTACATAGCCCCAACAGTCCCATTTTAATGGAGGTCAAGACGGCTTTCAAGAGAACCTCTTTTTTCACCCAGTGGTTTACAAGACTTCTATGTTTTTATTTACATTTTTAGGTATGGAATCCTTTGCTTAAACTAGTTACATAGAAGTACAAATGAATAAAACACATGTATTTAGTATTAGTATTTTCCATTTAAATTCTAAGAGTGTGTGTGTGTGTGTTGGTAGTTGGTGGGACAATTGGCAGAGAAAATAAAGTAGCATGTTTTAAAAATGACAACCTTAATTCAAAAGGATGAGACTCTGATAGGATACTTTCAGACCCCACATGTGTGATGACACTTATTTGTAGAAATTATCCCTTCCTGTATGTGATATTTTTTAAATTATACTGCCCAGTAGGATACCCATTCTGCCTAAACCTGCCTAAGATAATGCTAAACGTAAATCTAAAGGAACAGGGATGTTTAACAGTTTTTTCAGGGATGTTGGTATTAAAAATATAGCCGGGCAGATCTGCTGTGTTCTTTAACCTGCCACAGTTTAGAATGACCTGAATCTGAAGTTTGCAGAACACCAAGCCGAAGTAGGGTTGTAAACGGGGATGTGGACAGGCTACTCTGAGTTTTTCCTCAGCAAGGGCTCGACTTTGGGTTTCTATGTCCATCCTTGCCAAATATAGTCCTAGCAAGAATCTTGCTAAGTCAATTTAGAGAGAATCAGCCATCCTTCACGTCTGATCACCTGGCCTGCCTTTATCAAGAATCCTGTTAAGTCCATTTAGGAAGAAGCTTCTCGCCCTTGATGTCTCTTCCTAGTAATTTTCCACCCACTGATCTCCTTATGCTGCTCTTTGACTATAAATTTCTTTTTATTTTTAACTTTTAAGTTCAAGGGTACATGTGCAGGTTTGCTATATAGGTAAATTGTCTGTCATGGGGTTTTCTGTACAGATTATTTGGTCACCCAGGTAATAAGCATACTACCCAATAGGTAATTTATAGATCCTCACCTTCTTCCTACCCTCCACCCTCAAGCAGGCCCCAGCGTCTGTTGCTCCCTTCTTTATGTCTGTATGTACTCCAGGTTTAGCTCCCACCCATAAGTGTGGACATGCAGTATTTGGCCCTCTGTTCCTGTGTTAGTTTGCTTAGGTTAATGGCCTCCAGCTCCATCCACGTTACTGCAAAGGACACCATCTCGTTCTTTTCATGGTTGCACAGCATTCTATGGTGTGTACGCACTCCATTTGCTTTATTCAGTCCACCATTGATGGGCATTTAGGTTGATTCCATGACTTGGCTATTGTGAACAGTGCTGAGATGAACACATGCATGGATGTGTCTTTATAGTAGAATGATTTATATTCCTTTGGGTATATACCCAATAGTGTGATTTCCGGGTTGAATGATAATTCTAAGTTCTTACGGAAATTGCCAAACTGCTTTTGACAATGGCTGAAGGAATTACGTTTCCCACAGTAGTGTACAAGCACTCCCTCCTCTTCATAACCTCACCAGCATCTGCTGTCTTTTGACTTTTTAATAACACTTGGCTATAAATTTCTTATTGTCCTTGTTGCATTTGGAATTGAGCTCAGTTCTAAACTGAAGTCTCTTTTCCCCTATTGCAATAGTTTCTGAATAAAATCTGTCTTTACTGCTTTAACTCATGTCTGGCCCTGGTTCTCTTTAAAAGAATGAAGGTAAGAGGTGAGGTATCTTACCTAAAATAACACCCTGCCAACTATGCACTCCCAAATCTGGTAACTTATTTCGTTCTTTACTGCAACTGCGTAAATATGTGTGCTTACGTGTGTGTATGGTGGATGGGTGTTCAGATAAATAGGAGACAATTTTATCTACTTTGTAGTATCATTACACAAATTAATAAATAATTTTATATATGTTAAACACTTAATAGACATGCAATATGCAATAAAGATTTCCTACTATTATAATGTTGTGTATGGGTAGGGCAGACAAGTAAATAAGGAAAACTGTGGTGATCATTAATAATAATTTAAGCAGGCTCATATCTTAAATTTTATAGAGCTCTGACTTTTACCAGAAATTATTTTCAGTTCTTTTTTATTGATAATAATGTTATTAAGAATAATAAATGAGGCCGGGCACAGTGGCTCACACCTGTAATTCCAGCACTTTGGAAGGCCGAGGCGGGTGGAACACCTGAGGTCAAGAGTTTGAGACCATCCTGGCCAACATAGTGAAACCCCGTCTCTACTAAAAATACAAAAAATTAGCTGGGCATGGTGGCAGGCGCCTGTAATCCCAGCTACTTGGAAGGCTGAGGCAGGAGAATTGCTTGAACCTGGAAGGCGGAGGTTGCAGTGAGCCGAGATGGCGCCACTGCACTCCAGCCCAGGAGACAGTGTGAGACTCTGTCTCAAATAAATAAATAAATAAATAAATAAGCTGATTTAATAATTCTCTTATGTGTTTAATGCTAAGTCTTCAGAACACTTGTAGCCCACATCATGCCTAAAATTATCCCTTGACAAACTTTGGTCTTTTTCATACTGAAAATATATGAAAGTGAAATGTATTCCACAAAATAGGCTTCCTCAGCCTCTGATCTGTCCTCCTCTTGAGGACCCTGATGCTTTAAAGATCATTTAATTTTCCTCCTCTTGAGGACCCTGATGCTTTAGAGATCATTTAATTTAGGAAACAAAATAGACACCATCACATGACTTTTCATGCATTTTCTCCTCTTTTCCCCTTCTTGTATCCCTAGGAAATGAGAAAAATGTGTAGCTATCAGGGCATGAGAGTCATTCCTCATCAAAACTCATTTTGCTTTTGATCCTTGAGGAAAAGGGAGATACTGAATTGGTTCATGGGGAAGTTGGTCAAATTCCAAAGATGGTAAGCCTGTGTGTTTTCCCATGCCATCTTGTTTCTTTTTCACATAGTCTCTACTAGTTTTCTAAATCTTCAGAATGACATAAGATTTCTAATATCTACTTAGGTACAGCCTCCCAGGGACTGGTAAGTAAGTTGGATATATTCAGTAGCTTATTAACATCATTGGATTATCCAAAATAAATTTAAAAACAGAATTTACATAGGGCAGCAATTAGTTTACAATTGCTCTAGTAAATTAAAATGAAGAGAAAGCAAATTCATCCCCTTCTGTAGCTTGGTTTTGTTACCCACCAGGATCTGCCATGCCACTCAAAGACTTTCAGCTTGTGGCAATACCCCAGAGGACTCTCAAGAGAGTTTATTGACTTAGAAGAGGCTGAAAATACTTAATTAAGTAAGCCTACTGCACCATGGCATGCCTGTGCATTCTTTAACATTTTTCCCATCAAAAGGTGGGGTCTATATTCCCTTTCTTAAATCCAGGTCAACACAGTGACTCTCTTGTTACCAATAGAATGTCACTGAAGTAATGTTGTTGAACTTCTGTGTTTAGGTCAGAAAATGCCATGCATCCTCTGCGTGGTTTTCTTATAATACACTCTCTGTGGGAAAATAGTCACCACGTACAAAATCAAACTACTTTGGATATCCATTTAAGAAAGACTATATGCAGGCACAACTGTCGAAAGCCCTAGCAGAGCATCTAGCATTGTGAAAATGGCTAATGTGTGATTGTACTCTCATGAGAGAATATCAATTATTAAAATGCAACAAAAATGTACCCTAAATCTGCACATCAAATGTAGTTGATGAGAAAAATTCCATTTGCTATTGAGTACTTTCAAAAAATATACCAGTATCGCTAATACCTATGAACGCATTATTATATTTTCTGAGCCAAAGTGGAACAAAATTAGTCTACATAAGCTGTACTGTTGATGTTTCCAGATTACTTGAAATTTCTAAGTAATTCACAAAATATAAGAGGATCATCAGAGTTCAAGGCAGAAGTCAAATTTTATTTCATATTTTGAATTCATTTGATATATATGATTCTATATCATAGAATTCCCGTCAAATGCATTCATTCTCAAGGAAAATCTTTGTTGAAAGCTAAAAAGTAGGTCTATTTTTTCAGGATTGTTTTAAAAATTAACACTTGATGTATTAGTTCGTTCTCACAATGCTATCAAAAACTACCTGAGATGATAATTTATAAAGAAAAGAGCTTTAATTGACTCTCAGTTCCACAGGCTGTACAAAAAGCCAGGAGGCCTCAGGAAACTTACAATCATGACAAAAGGGCAAAGAGAAGCAAGCATGTCTTCACCTGGCGGTGAGAGAGAGAGAGAAGGAGAGAGTGCCGCATACTTTTAAACAACTAGATATGGTGAGACCTCACTCATTATCATGAGAACATCAAGGGTGAAATCCACCCCCATGATCCAATCACCTCCCACCAGGTCCCTCCCCCAACAATGGGAATTACAATTCAACATGAGATTTGGGTGGGGACACAGAGCTAAACCATATCACTTGCAAACACTTGAATAAAAGATAAAAACTGCTTCTAATTTGAATCAAGTGCCTAACAATATGTTAAAAATATTAATTAAAATGAACTCAGTCATTAATGAACTCAGTCATTAAGTATAAAGCAGAATTGTTGCTTCTATTTTGTTTATTCCATACCAATATATTGCCATACTTCCTTCCTTTACTATCTTTTTAAAAAAATCCTAGGGCATAAGAAAGCAGCCCTTATTACATTAGAAACTGAATTATACATCATATACTTTTTGGTAGTTATCCATAACCAAATTACCATAAATACATTAAGAACATCAAGATGCACAGTGACAATACAAAATTAAGCCAAATGGAAGTCTGAAAATATTAATTTGTAATTGCCTTATTGTTCTCTAAAGGCCTAGGGAATGTAGAAAGATAATCTGGAAATCAACTTGGAATTGGATTGAGAGAAAAATGAATAAATGTGAGGGAATAAAGAAAGTGAGAATTGTGATTCTGATTTATTACTGGGAGAAGGCTGAGATTTAATTTAATATTGTCACTTTTATCACAGGAAGTGGCATGTTAACCATATTAACTGTAAACTATTAACAATAGTATTACTACTAATACAGTAGAGTTAATAAAAATTAGGATAATATTATCCCAAAAATTGGAAGAAAGAGTTATACTGGCATCGGAATCCAATTGTATATTTGGTAGAATATGACATGCCCCTGTTCTTCCTTATCTTTTTTCTGATCCTAAATATGGGCCTGTGGTCTATGTCTCTGCAGAGAGAATTTCCACTCCGATTTAAAGAGAAAGTAGACTAATTATATATTTTTTTTCCAATTTAGACAGAAATAATCATGATAACATTCTTGCAGAAAACTCATACATTCCACTTTAGACCTTTATTGAAAGTTTTCTTTTGTGGGTGTCATTCAGAATTTTGAGACTTCATGATTATATTGTTATAACTGATGATTGAATTACTTAATTGTATCTGTCAAAAGCAATGAGGCAATGGAGAAAGGAACTTGTGTTATTTTTAATGGAAATAATTTGTTTGCTTTATTTCATCAAATTACATGCAGGATAATATTACAGGATGATTAATTAACAAGGACACAAACTAATAGCTTAATAACTCTGAATTCCATGGGTTTTTCTACAGCCAAGAAAAAATGAAGATGATTTTATTTATTTATTTATTTATTTTGAGATGGAGTCTTGCTCCGTCGCCCAGGCTGGGGTGCAGTGGCGCGATCTCGGCTCACTGCAAGCTCCGCCTCCTGGGTTCATGCCATTCTCCTGCCTCAGCCTCCCGAGTAGCTGGGACTACAGGCGTCCGCCACCACGGCTGGCTAATTTTTTGTATTTTTAGTAGAGACGGGGTTTCACCGTGTTAGCCGGGATGGTCTCAATCTCCTGACCTCATGATCCAACTGCCTCGGCCTCCCAAAGTGGATGATTTTATTTTTAAAGGCTCATACAAGTTATGAAATCAGTTAAATATATTATATTTTAGGTAGAGTTTATCTGATATGTTTAGTTAATTTTCACCTACATTGGAAATTTGCAATGCAGAATGTCTAAAATAGACTCCCAGTAGCAAATGCTCTGGTTAAACTCCAATGTTATGTTGGTCAGGTCAACATACAGAACTAGATGAAGGAAAATTGATTTCCTAGCCAAGAGGCAAATTGATCAGAGTAGACAAGTAGGATAATACAACCTATTGCCTCCCAAATAAGTAGAAACTCATTTTTGCACTCCTAATTGCACAGGGGAGATTTTAAACCTGGCCAAACTAGGAAAAGTCATGCAGAACATTTAATCAATTAGTAAAGGAGCCGAGTTTTCATTCATGGCCATAACTGTGTTTCTTTGGAGAAGATTAACCCATTTAAACGTCCTCTTGATTACAATAAACAACTTATCTTTAAAAGATTCCATACATACAGATATAATAGTTTTAACCAATGAATAAGGATAAGAATTGTCACAACATAACTTCACATGACTGCTCTTTTAAAAGTGTTTTTAAAAGTTTTATAAAATCTTTGATTAGAAATAGTAATTAATTATATATGCCAGAATTCCCCAGAAACCCAGGAAATATATCAAGGCTGTCTTTTCTTGTCTAAGTATGCTCCAAGGCAAATTTATATTCAATAATTACTGAACGTATCACCAATTTATTTGCTACTTATTGTAGAAAACAAAATGCTTGAGGAATCTCATTCTTTCTAAGTATACTTATTGAGCATCTCTTATGTTTTGATGCTCTGCTGGTTGTTGGGGATACAATGGTTGAACAAGATGGTTATAATTGCTGCCCTTATTGAACTCAGGCTAATGGGGATAGCAGATATTGCAAAATTAAAGATAACACCACAAAGCAGTATTAAAGAGAACAATAGTGTGATGTTGTTCGAGGAACATACGTATTCCTCACTTTCTAGTATGTTTCCAGAAAGAAATGACATTTAGATTAAGACCTGAGGAATAAGTAGAAGTGTTTAAATCAATGCATGTGGTGACATTGTGATGTTCTCCCCAGATCCCTTTTCATGAATGAAGGACTTGGATCTTTAGCCGGCAAAAATGAAGCTGGCTGACAGCATCAAGCTGTCAGGCCCCTTCATAAATTAGATAAATCTTTGGACAAAGAGAGTTGCTTTACCCAAATTTTTCAATTTGGATGCCCTTACTTTTTTCTTTTGCCTGATTGCTCTGGCTAGGACTTTCAGTACTATGTTGAATAGGAGTGGTGAGAGTGGGCATCCTTGTCTTTTGCTAGTTCTTACAGGGAATGCTCTCAACTTTTCCCTATTAAGTATGACGTTGGCTGTGGGTTTGCCATATATGACTTCTATTCTTTTGAGATATGTTACTTCAATGCCTAGTTTGTTGAAGGTTTTTATCATTAATGAATGTTGGATTTTATCAAAAGCTTTTTCTGCATCTCCTCAGATGGTCATATGGATTTTGTTTCTAACTCTGCTTATGTGGTGAATCACATTCATTGATTTGTGAATGTTGAACCACTATTGCATCCCTGGAATAAAACCTACTTTATGTGATAAATTATCTTTTTGATGTGCTATTGAATTAGATTTGCTGATATTTTGTTGAGGATTTTTGTATCTACGTTCATCAGAGATGTTGGCCTGTAGTTTTCTTTTTCTGTTGGTGTCCTTGCCTGTTACCAGAGTTACACTGATTTTATAGAATTAATTAGGGAGGAATTCCTCCTCCTTGATTTTTGGAATAATTTCAGTAAAATTGGTACCAGTTCTTCTTTGTATATATAGTAAAATTCAGCTGTGAATGGAAGATATTTTATTACTGATTCAATTTCATTACTTATTATTGGTATGTTTAGGATTTTTTTCTTCCTGGTTCAAAGTCAGGAGATTGTATGTTTCCAGAAATTTATCCCCTTTTTCTAGGTATACAGTGTTAATAAAGTCTACAGTAGTATATAGTAATATCCTAGACCTTCACATTCACTCACAACTCACTCACTGATTCACCCAGAGCAACTTCTAGTCTTACAGGCTCCATTCATTATAAGCACTTTATACAGGTGTACCATTTTTATCTTTCATGTCATATTTTTACTGTACCTTGTCTATGTTTAAATGTGTTTAGATACACAACTACTTACCCTTGTGTGACAACCGTTTATACTATTCAATTCAGTAACATGCTATACAGTTTTATAGCCTGGGAGCAATAGGCCATATCATATAGCCTAGCTGTGTAACAGGCCATAACATCTAGTTTTGTGCAAGTACACTCTATGATGTTTATACAATGATGAGGTTGCCTAATAATGCATCTATCCCCATTGTTAAGTTATGCATGACTGTACGAATTTCAAACAAAATGCAGTATTAGATGATCTCGGACTATAAAAGATAATAATTAAAGTACAAAGAGAAATACTGTTTATTGCTAAGGAGTACATCTCTAACTGGCTGGGGCTATAAGACAGATATATTAAAAGTAGAGAAATAAATCTTTGTTTTAGATATAATGAAATATGTGTATTCAACCCTGTTCTTCAACTAAATGCAATAAAAAGTACCAAATTGATGAAATAGCTAATGAAATACTCTGAAAAGTAATTGTAGCAAGCAGGTTCATTTAGGAAACTGGAACTCAAAGTAATGCTGATTCAATGATGAGTTTCCTATATTTGCTTTTTTTCTCTATTATGCCCAGGCCTGGAATCAAATATAACTCAAACCCCAGAACTGAGCACCATTTGCGAACAGAAAAGATTCAAGAGATTTCTTATTTATCTTACTTGAGAAGTGTACAACAGTCTCACTAAAGGTCAGAGCTAGTGAGGGAAAATGCCAGTTTTATTTTATTTTTTTCCCCAATCTTTTCTACCCAGGAAGGCAATCTCAAGGCAGCAAAAGATGTGGCAATGATAAAATTAGGGGCACTGAATAGGCCCTAAATTCCACAGGAAGGGAATTTCCAGGGGAAATGTAATACAAAAATCGTGAAGAGACTCTTCGTAGCTTTTCCCTGTCTCTGTCATCTCATTCCTTGGCAACAGAGATAGATAAAACCATTAGAAGTACATAACCAAACTCCAGTTTTTAGTGAGACATCCACAGCAGAGGGACATTGGGATCTGGCATGTATTAAGGAGAAGAGCACAAGGAAAAACCTCAACAAAGCTATAGCATGAAATTGAGTGTGAACTCAAGAACTCACTAACAAACTTCTCATGTGTCAGTCTGATAATAAATATCATATCAAAAGCTTTTCAAATTGAACTAGGGGATAGACCACCAGCCAGGCTGTAGACTGTCCACCAGTTGTCACATAAAATGAAAGAACACTGCAAACACATTAAAAATGAACTGAAATTAGAATGATCAGTACGCAGAAGACAGGTTAGAAATTTCAGTCTTTTTTTTTTTTTTTTTTTTTTTTTTGAGACGGAGTCTCGCTCTGTCACCCAGGCTGGAGTGTGGTGGCGTGATCTCGGCTCACTGCAAGCTCCGCCTCCCGGGTTCACACCATTCTCCTGCCTCAGCCTCCCAAGTAGCTGGGACTACAGGCGCCTGCCACCACGCACAGCTAATTTTCTGTATTTTTAGTCGAGACGGGGTTTCACCGTGTTAGCCAGGATGGTCTCGATCTCCTGACCTCGTGATCCGCCCGCCTCGGCCTCCCAAAGTGCTGGGATTACAGGCGTGAGCCACCGCACCCGGCCCCCAGTCTGTTCTTAAATGAGATGATTGTCTGCTGAAACAGAAAAGACAACAACAACAAACATTTTCTTTAGGAATAAAACAAAATATAACATAGTATTCAAAATACTGAGGATAAAATTCAAAATCATTTGACATACAAAGAATTAGAAAAATTTTAAAAACTTTCAAGGGAAAAGATAACTAAAAGAAGCCAATACTGAAATGAAACTGATCTCATAAAAGGCTTTAAAGTAACTACTCTAACTGTATTGTAAGAAGTTAGATAAGTCACTCTTCAAATGAATGTAAAGGCGGCACATATCAACATGCAAATAGAAATAAAACAAAATAACTGAAATATAAATTCACTTGAGGGCTGGGAGTGGTGGCTCAGGCCTGTAATCCCAGCACTTTGCAAGGCCAAGCCAGGCGGATCACGAGGTCAGGAGATCGAGACCATCCTGGCTAACACAGCGAAACCCTATCTCTACTAAAAATACAAAAAATTAGCCTGATGTGGTGATGGGCACCTGTAGTTCCAGCTACTTGGGAGGCTGAGGCAGGAGAATGGAATGAACCCGGGAGGTGGAGCTTGCAGTGAGCCAAGATTGCACCACTGCCACTCCAGCCTGGGTGACAGTGCGAGACTCCGTCTCAAAAAAATAAAATAAAATAAAATAAATTCACTGGAATTTCTCAAGAACAGAGCATAAGTGACAGAATGAAGAGCCAGTGAACTTGAAGATAAATCAATAGCAAGCATCCAATTCGAACAACAGAGAAAAAGAGATACAAAAAATAAAGAGTTTTTACAACATGTGGGACAACATAAAAAGGTATAAGAGTTGTGTCATTAGCGTTCTAGGAGAAGGGGATAACGAGTGGTTCTGAAAACATATTTGTAGAAGTAATGCCTGAAATTTTTTCAAATTTGGGGAAATATTTTAAAGAATGCATATTCCAGAATGTAACATCTCAAGAAACTCATGCCCAGGAAACCACAAAAAATATATAGTAAGAAACATATATATATATATGTATGTGGACATATATGAAATGCAATAGATAAAATAAAATGACATGCTACAATATTCAAATAATACCAAAAAAAGGGAGAAAATTGGAAACACAGAAAGAAGAAGAAAAGGAAGAAAAGTTAAATTAGGAAGAGAAGAGGAAGAAAAACAAGACCAAGAAGAAGAACAACAACAACAACAATAACAACAACAGCAAACCCACGTGAGGGAACAAAAAATAAATATTAAAATGGTAGCCCTACTGGGCACAGTGGCTCACACTTGTAATCCCAACACTTTGGGAAGCTGAGGCGATGGAGCATTTGAGGCCAGGAGTTCGAGACCAGCCTGGCCGACACGGTGAAACCTCATCTCTACTAAAAATACAAAAATTAGCTGGGCATGGTGTCTGGCGCCTGCAATCCCAGCTACCTGGGAGGCTGAGGCAGGAGAATCGCTTGAACCCAGGAAGCAGAAGTTGCAGTTAGCCAAGACTGCGCCATTGCACTACAGCCTGGGTGAAAAGAACAAAACTCCGTCTCAAAAAAAAGTAGCCCTGAATAATCAATAAAATTTCAATAAGGGTATATATAAACTGAAAAGATTGGCAAAGACTTGTACACCGAAAACAAGAAAATATCACTGAAATAAATTAAAGAAGGCACAAATAAATGAAAACACATTCTGTTATCATAGATTGGAAGATTTAATTTTGTTATGATGAAAATGCCACACAAAGGAATCTACAGATTCAATGTAACCCTTATCAAAAATCCCAATAATGTTCTTGCAAAAATAGAAAACCCATCCTAAAATTCATATAGAATCATAAGGGACCCCAAATAACCAAAGCATTCTTGAAAAAGAAGAATGAAGTTTAAGGATTCACATTTCCTGATTTTAAAATATTATTCCAATTTTATCATTACACAAACATATATCAAAACATCACACTATACCACCATAAATAGGTAACACTATTTCATGACAGTTAAAAACAAAATAAAACTTTAAAAAATTAATTACAAAATTACATTAATCAAAACAGAGTGGTATTGGCATAAAGAAAGTCACACAGATCAATGGAATAGAATAAAGAGCCAGCCTGGAAATAAACCCTAACATGTCAAATGATTTTCGAGAAACGTGCCAGCACCATAAGATAAAGAAAATGCAGTCTTCTTATAGATGATTTTGGAAAAACTAGATATCCACATGCAAAAGAGTAAAGTTAAATTCATACTTTATATCATATACAAAAATTAACTAAAAATAGATCAAAGACATAAACAAGACATAAAACCATAAAACCCTTAGAAGGAAACTTTCGTGACAATGAATTTGGCAGTGATTTCTTGAATATGACACCAAAATCACACACAACATAAAAAAAAAAGAGTAATTTGGATGTCTCAAAATTTAAAAATTTGTAACTCAAAGCACACTAACAAGAGAGTAAAAATCTACAAATACCTTAGAAAATAAATAACATACTGTATATAATCCGCCCATCAAACAAAAATTGTCAAGATACACATTTCTGTCGCCTAGGCTGGAGTGCAGTGGCGCAATCTCGGCTCACTGCAACCTCTGCCGCCTGGGTTCAAGCAATTCTCCTGCCTCAGCCTCCTGAGTAGCTGGGATTACAGGCACCTGACACCACACCCAGCTAATTTTTGTATTTTTAGTAGAGACGGGGGTTTCACCATCTTGGCCAGGCTGGTCTTGAATTCCTGACCTCGTGATCCACCCGCCTCGGCCTCCCAAAATGCTGGGATTACAGGCGTGAGCCACTGGCGCCCAGCCCCATGAATCCTAACTTATTATTTAAATAAATGCAAATACATTAAAAACTCTAAAAGTCGGAGATTGGCAGAATTGATTTTTTTCTTTTTTTTTAAACTTTTAAGTTCAAGGGTACATGTGCAGGTTTGTTACATAGGTAAATGTGTGTCACAGGGATTTGTTGTGCAGATTAATTCATCACCCAGGTATAAAGGTCAGTACCCTCTCCCTCCTCCCAGACTCCACCCTCCAGTAGGCCCCATTGTGTGTAGTTCCCCCTATGTGTCCATATGTTCTCATCATTGGGCTCCCAGTTATAAGTGAGAACATGTAGTATTTCATTTTCTGTTCCAGTGTTAGTTTGCTAGCGATAATGGTCTGTAGTTCCATCCATGTCCCTGCAAAGGACATGATCTCATTCTTTTTCTATGGCTGCATAATATTCCATGATGAATATGTACCATATTTTCTTTATCCAGTCTATCATTAATAGGCATTTAGATTGATTCCATGTCTTTGCTGTTGTAAATAGTGCTGTAGTGAACATATGCATACATGTGTCCTTATAATAGAATGATTTATATTCCTTTGGGTATATACCCAGTAATGGGTATGATGAATTGAATGGTATTTCTGTCTTTAGGTCTTTGGGGAATTGCCACACTGGCTTCCACAATGATTGAACTAATATACAGTCCCAACAAGTGTATAAGCACTCCTTTTTCTCCACAACCTTGTCAGCATCTGTTATTTTTTGACTTTTTAATAATAGCCATTCTGACTAATGGGAGACAGTATCTCATTGTGGTTCTACCATGAAGACACATGCATGTATGTGTTCATAGCAGCACTATTCACAATAGCAACAATGTCAAATCAACCTAAATGCCCATCAATGGTAGCCTGGACAAAGAAAATGTGGTAATATACACCACGGAATACTATGCAGCCATAAAAAGAATGTGATCGTGTCTTTGAAGGATCATGAATGGAACTGGATGCTGTTATTCTTAGCAAACTAATGCAGGAACACAAAACCATATACCACATGTTCTCATAAGTGGGAGCTGAAAGTTGAGAAGACATGAACACATAGAGGGGAACAACACACACTGGGGCCTATTGGCAAGTGGAAGGTGAATGGGAGGAGAGAGAGGATGAGACAAAATAACTAATGGGTACTAGGTTTAATGCCTCGGGGGCAAAATAATCTGTATAGCAAACCCCCATGACACAAGTTTACCTATAGCAAACATGCACCTGTATCCCTGAAGTTAAAAGTTAAATTATTTTTAAAAAGTAAATTTACGACAATCAAGTAGGCTCTATTCCTGGGATGCAAGGCTGGTTCAACATACACAAATAAATACATATGATTCACCACATAAACAGAATTAAAAACAAAAACCATGTGATCATCTCAATATACGGAGAAAAAGCTTTTGATAAAATCCAGCATAGCTTCATGATAAAAATTCTCAACAAACTAGGAATTGAAGGAACATATCTCAAAATAATAAGAGCATCTATGACAAACCTACAGCCAACATCATATGGAGTGGGCAAAAGCTGGAAGCATGCCCCTTGAGAACAGGAAGGAAAGGATACCCACTTTGACCACTCCTATTCAATATAGTGCTGGATGTACTAGACAGAGCAGCCAGGCAAAAGAAAAAAAAATAAAAGGCATCCAAACAAGAAGAGAAAAGGTAAAACTATCTCTCTTCACAGATGATATGATACTATACCTAGAAAACCCCATCGTCTCTGCCCAAAGGCTCCTAGAACTGATTAAAAAAAAAAGAAAAAAAAACTTTAGTAAAGTTTCAGAATACAAAATAAGTGTACAAAAACCAGTAGCATATCTATATACCAATATTTTCCAAGCTGGGAGCCAAATAAAGAATGCAATCTCATTCATAATAACCACAAAAAAATGAAATACCTAGGAGTACAACTAACCAAGAAGATGACAAATATCTACAAGGAGAGCTACAAAACACTGCTGAAAGAAGTCACAGACAACACAAAGAAATGGGCAAACATTCCATGTTCATATTTAAGAAGAATCAATATCATTAAAATAGTCATTCTGCCCTAAGCAATCTATAAATTTAAGACTATTCTTTTCAAACTACCAATGTCATTTTTCACAGAATTAGAAAACTATTTTATAATATTTCAAGTTCCTGATCTTTCGATGGGGAGTTTTGTTTTCACATTCTTTGATGCCCTTGTGGGTTTAATTGTAGCATAAGTTAGGTTTAGTAGATTGGCTTTGTTTCTGGATTCTTTCAGGGGACCAAGGCTCAGCTCAGTACTCCTGGGCTGCATGCTCTAACCTTAGGGTCTTGAACCAGCCCCACGACTTTGTTCTTCCGCCCCTCAAAGTCAAGCACCTACCGTGCTGGAGGGGCTGAGGTGTTTCCAGTCTCTGGTAATGACAGTCTGATGGGGACTGCCTGAAAATGCGCTCTGGCAGGGCAGCAGAGTGTCCACGGGAGAGTGCACTGCGGCAGGGTGGCCATGGGCAAGTGCACACAAGCAAGGTGGCAGGGGATAGGTGGGTGGCCACAGGTGGCAGGGGTTGTGGGCGGGGAAGCTGCAGGTAAGTGCACATCTACAGGGCAGCAGAGAAGTCACGGGCAGGTATGCAGAGGTGGGGCACCATAAGCACATGCATACCAGTGGGGCAGCATTGGGTCCCAATGCCCATATGCACCTACGAAATGGTGGGGAGAGGCTACAGGTGGATGCATATTGTGGTGGTAGTTACAGGAATTTGTAACTGTTTTAAAACTCAGAAATCTACTACAAATAGTAAGTAAACACATACATGCATGCATGCATACATACATATATTTAAAAAGTCCATTTTCTTTTATTAAATTAAAAATAAACAACTTTTTGGTTTACATAAGTGATATACAAGTTTAAGGCATGAGAGGAATCTCTGGCATTGAACTGGTCAGATAACATTTTGCTGGTATTATAAAATAGGATGGGACCCTTGAAAAAGAGAATTTAAATAGGTAAAGAGGTGGCAAGAAGGGCATTTTAGGAGCCTAAAGAAAATAAAGACAGCTGCAAAGGATGGATGTGCAGCACAGGCTCTGGAAATAGTGACTCTTTGCATAAGACTGACGCAGAGGATTTGTTTTAGACAGGAGGCAGTAACCTGGAAAGTCTGAGGGGACTAGGACTGTGTTCAGCATGTATCATTGACTTGCTACTCTTTCTGTGCAGCTGGGAAACACTGAATACTTTTAATAAAATAAGTGATGTGGTTATAACAACATATTAGGGATATTAGCTTTAATGCACTCTATAAGGTGGATTGAAAGTAAGAGAGACTAATGGGGAGTTGATTATGTTAACTCAAACATAACAAGAAAAGCGTCCAAGCTAAAACGACAGCAGTGTGATTGAAATATATAAAAAACTAGACTCGCAAATTATTTCAATATTGGATATAATTTCAAAAACATAATTTCTCGTGACTTATTTTCAACTGTTCTTTCCTAATATTTCAAGGTGAACAAAATGTTTCCAGCATGTTTTCTGAGGATTGATTATTGATGAAACCAGTCGAAAATATTTTCCTAAACCTGAAAAACTCCTGTGAATGCATTAAAGGAATTTAGATTTAAAATAAGAATCCAATGATTTGCAATATTTCTGATGTGATTAATTTGCCAGAAATGGTTTCATGACATTATTAAAACATTCAAGATGGCCTGTACTATCAAAGGTGAAAGTTTCAAGTATAATAGGAAATCATGTATTTCATTGCTTGTTAATTTTAATGTAAGCTCATAGAATGCATTTATATGTACCCAGTGCCTTTATAAAGTTCATTTCTATGTAAATATAGGAATATCATAAGCTATCATGAAGCACAGACAGGCAAGTCATGCCAAAACCATTCTTATGGCAGCTATAAAATGAAGAAAACCAATAAAGCTAAGTGTTACCCTCTCAAATCTTTACTTCTCTCATCTTGTCCAGCATTAGTGTGTGGGATGTATTAAATCTAACCTGGAGATATCCACCCACCTTATTTTTCCACCCATCAAAGTTTAGCAGTTTGTGTTGAATGGACACAAGTAACCCTCTTTATGGAGCAATCTGACCTATTGAAACAAAAATATATCATTCCTCCTAGCCCATGGTGAAGAAAATTAAAGTAATCAATACTAATCTCTAGTCAGTATTTCAAATAAAATAACAGGTAGCATTTATATTCAACCAAAGTGTATTTAAAATATAATACACCTGTGCATACAAGAGAGGCTTGAGGTGGTATTGTCATGTATCATATGGTATTGCAAGCATAATAAAGATAGTTGTGGCAGAGGAGCAGGAAAGTAACATAGAAAATGGAATAAAGGTATTACCCATTCATCTCTGCTTCGTTAAAGCATTTCACATTCTAGAACCTTTAAATCTTACTGACAATTTTCAATGTACGTTAAAAAGTAAAATGCACTGGGGATGTCCATTGAAAACTAAGAGAAAGATTCTTCTACACAATCAATATATAGTTATTTCCTTTGTCTCCCACTTTTTTTTGGTTTTCACTTTGCAGACACTATATTTTCTTTATTTTGATGAATATACTAAATATCTGAAGTTTGAGCAGAGAAGCAATGCTGCTCTGGCTTAAGCAGCAAAAGATGACCTAATAGGATATTCCATCTTAAATTTTGTTTCACAGTTGAGCATGAATTGCATTCTGAAAACTGGGCTACATAATTTGATTATTACATTCCTTAATGTGTCAGTCTAAAATCAATAATAGAGGACTTGAAGAAGCCCAGTCTTTCTTTTTTTTTTTTTTGAGACGGAGTCTCGCTCTGTCTGTCGCCCAGGCTGGAGTGCAGTGGCGCGATCTTGGCTCACTGCAAGCTCCGCCTTCCGGGTTCACACCATTCTCCTGCCTCAGCCTCCCAAGTAGCTGGGAATACAGGCGTCCACCACCACACCCAGCTAATTTTTTATATTTTTAGTAGATACAGGGTTGCACCGTGTTAGCCAGGATGGTCTCTATCTCCTGACCTCGTGATCCACCCGCCTCAGCCTCCCAAAGTGCTGGGATTACAGGTGTGAGGCACCGCAAGAAGCCCAGTTTATGTCAATGACACCACCTGCTTTAAACTCAATGGAGACCAACATCACAGGAAAGTTTCAGATCCTATCTATGATGCACTCTATTGTGACTTGAGACACTGAGCAAAATAAGAAATGTGTAAAAACATGCTCTTCAGAAAAACAAAGAGAACAATAGCATGTTAAGTCAATATCCAACATAAAAATGTAAACCTTGAGGTTTTGACACAGCCACTGAAGCTTTCAATTCTCAAAAAAAAAATGGAGAGGCTGTGAATTAGATTACAGAAATAATTTGTATGGTACATTTTATATTGTTATTTTTCTTTTGGGGTAATCATTTTGCAGGACATCTTGTCTAGTCTCTATTTGTTTACTAAGAACTGGAAGCTTGTATCTAATGGACCATGCAAATTTACTATAATAGGTAGACAGTATTTTATAAAGAATTTGAAGAATGATTTGGAAAATAAGCCCAGTGTTAATATAATAGGCATGATTCTTGGGGGTTTTGTGTTCAATATGGCAAACTGTAAAATAGTCATTTTAACTGTTTCATTTTTTCACATACAAAATGTATGTTTTTGTGAACACCTGCAAAGCCTCAAAACATTGCTTGAGGAACTTCTATTTTTTAATTAGATTATAATCATCAGTTACCACAGACACACTATTAACATCACTCAAATTTGCTAAAAGTGACAAAAGTATAGCCCGGTATACAAGATGGAAAAACATTTTTTAGGTAAATTTGGTGGTTATGGAAGAGGGAAAAAAGGAATATACTTTGTTGTTACCGGCTGCTGAGCTGACAGCTTCCCTCAACAGCTTTTTAGAGACATTTTTTCTAAGTTCACATTTCTTTGTGGGCATTCACACATGCACCAGTGACGCACTGAGCCCCAGAAATGGACAGTAATCTGTAATAGCAAAGCTGTATGGATTCAAGGGGAAGCTGCAACAACCTGTTTGGGCTCATATGCAAACAACAGTGTCTTCTCCTTCTGATCTGTTATGGACAATTACCACAAGAAGAACTCTCACCTGGGTATCGGTTTGGGTTTTGTGACTTTGTATGTGGGATCTGAAAGTCCAACGTCTGGAGACAGAGAGTAGAAAAGTGGTTGCCAGGGGCTGGGAGTAGAGGAAATGCGAATAGGTTGGTTAAAGGGCACAAACTTTCAATTATAAGATAAACATGTTCTGGGAATCTAACTTATAGCATGGGTAGTGATGGATGTGTTGATTTGAGTGCGATAATAATTACACACTGTATACATATATGAGATCATCATACCATACAAATCTTCATTTGTCCATTAAATATTTAAAAATTAAAAAAATGTTTCAGGTGCTGGCTCAGCTTATCCAGGTATTTAAGTTCTACCAAGATGTCTCATCACATTTTTTTTTTTTTTTCTGGAGATGGAGTCTTGCTCTGTCGCCCAGGCTGGAGTGCAGTGGCACGATCTCAGCTCACTGCAAGCTCCACCTCCCGGGTTCACATCATTCTCCTGCCTCAACCTCCCGAGTAGCTGGGACTACAGGCGCCCACCACCATGCCCAGCTAATTTTTTGTATTTTTAGTAGAGACGGGGTTTTACTGTGTTAGCCAGAATGGTCTCGATCTCCTGACCTTGTGATCCGCCCGTCTCGGCCTCCCAAAGTGCTGGGATTACAGGCATGAGCCACCGTGCCCGGCCCTCATCACATCTTTTAAACCACACTTAAAGGGTTACCCCATCACAATAACATTTTGTGGTCTTTGTGGTTTCTGAGTTTCTGTGGGTAAACTGCGAATTACATAGTCTGTGAGGAACTAGAATTTGAGGTTAGACACATCTGGATTGAATAGATTTGCCACTTCCTATATCTACGCACCCTTGGACAAGTTGCATAATTCCTCAGAGTTTCTGTTGACTCACGTTATTTATATCACAGATTTACTATAAGATTAAGTAACATATGTAAAGGACATTATACAATGTTTGACACATAGCAATTCTCTAGATATGTTAGGTTGCTTTCTTTTTGATATATGTTCTAGTACACAAAAGCAAAATAAGCCAAATTTTAAGTAAATGAAAAACCTAATTTCCGAAATATATAAGCAATATAATTTGTGTATCAGTGAATCAAGTCATGAGTTTCACATCAATCCCAAGTTACATTAATCATAACATTATTTGTTATTACAGTCATTAATCGTAACAAGCAACATTACATTACTTGTTAATTATAACAAGAGTAACACTTTTGTTATGATTAGGATGGCTTTGCAAGTAAATGCTTTCCTTAGCTACCTCTTTTTTCTCTTTCTTTCTCTCTCTCTTTCCCCTTCCTTCCTTCTTTCTCCCTCGTCCCTTCCTTCCTTTCTTCCTTCCTTCTTTCCTTCCTTCTTTCTCCTTCCTTCCTTCTCCCTCCTTCCTTCCTTCTTTCTTCCTTCTTTCTCCTTCCTTCCTTCCCTCTCTCTCTCTCTCTTTCTTTCTTTCATGTCTTAAAATTGAGGTGGGTTTTACATCCCCTGAAAGGACATTTTTCATGCTACTTCCCAATCACTCTACCCATGACAAGCCTTTTCTTCTTATATCTAATACCATGGGTTACTTTGGCCTGTTCTAGAACTTTATATAAATGTAATCATACAGTATGCATTATTTTGTGTCTATATTTTCACTCAGCACAAAATGAGATTCATCCATACTGATTTACATATCACTAGTTTATTTTTATTGGAGAGTGGTACTCAATTGTACAAATATATCACAGTGTGTTTATCCATTCCCTTCCATTTTTTGTTGTTGTTGTTGTTTTTGAGACAGTCTCGCTCTGTCACCCAGGCTGGAATGCAGTGGCACGATCTTGGCTCACTGCAACCTCCGCCTCCCGTGTTCAAGTGATTCTCCTACTTCAGCCTCCTGAGTAGCTGGGATTACAGGCGCCCGCCACCAAGCCTGGCTAATTTTTGTATTTTTAGTAGAGACGGGGTTTCACCATTTTGGCCAGGCTGGTCTTGAACTCCTAACCTCGTGATCCACCCCCCCCCCCCTTCGGCTTCCCAAAGTGCTGGGATTACAGGTGTGAGCCACCGCGTCTGGCCATTCCCTTCCATTTTTGCACTTATTTTTTGCTAGTGTTTTAGTTTGGAAATTACTATAGATCACTCTTGAGCAGATGAAAAGTTTCAGGGAAAGTTAACATAATTAGTAATTCAGAATATCCCCCAAGATTAATGATATGTATTATTTCTTAAACTTTTTAAAATTTATAGAGCAATGGTCAGAAATCTAAAGGCTATGAGTCAAATCTGGCACTTCACATGTTTTTGTAAATAAAATTTCATAGAAACACAACCTTCCCTATTCATCTATAAATAATTTAAGCCTTCTTTCATGTTACCATGGCAGAGTTGAGTAGTTATGACAAAAAATGTATGATTCTAAAAAATGTCTATTTGGTTCTTTACAGAAAAAGTTTTCCAACCCCTGTCCTAGAATAATTATCAGACTGATTAATGCTATCTGACCTCTACAAGCCCATCAAAATATCTTCAGTGAGTTTGTTACAGCTGGTTAGACAGGTATGAGTGGGATGGGAAAGGGCTTTCATCCCACCTCCCACCCCCCACCCACTAGGAATGTCAGGAGATCATCAGGTGATGGTTCAGCAGCTATCACATTGCTTCTCTAAAATTGATAATTTGGCAGCCAGTGCCAGAGAGAGACCATCTCCTGATGGTCCACACCTGTCACACTAAAGTGTTATTTGAAAGCAGGCTCCAGAAAAAGGCAACTTCCCAAACAGATAAAAATACTTGAGATTGGTAATCAGCTTCCAATAAAATCTCAGGTATTGGGCTAGTGGGACCGGGTATGTGCATTGACAGACAAAATGGCAGAGTATGACCTTCCGCAGGTATTCCACTGGTAAAGGGAAGAAAGCCTCAGATGGGCATGTGAACAATTCCTAAACACACTACGCATGCTCACTTCCCAAGCCTAAGAAGAGCACTGTGCATGTGGGCAGCTCACCCAAAGGAATGAATCATGGGAAAGGCGCGCAAGATGCCAGGTGTGGGCCAGCATATAAAGTCCTAGGATCTGTCCTTCAAGTTGCCCGCTTGGGTCTCTTCTAACTGTACTCTCCTTTCTTTTCTGCTCTAAAGCTTTTTAATAAACTTCCACTCCTGCTCTGAAACTTGCTTTGGTGTCTTTTTTTGCCTTATGCCCCTCGGTCAAATTCTTTCTTCCGAGGAGGCAAGAATTGAGGTTGATGCAGACCTGTAGGGATTTGCTGCTGGTAACTCTGATACCTTCTACCCCTAACAAGTTAAGATATAATAGTAGGCAATGGGGATCATATTGCTCTATTTTTTATTTAAAAAGAAACACATCATTTTAGAGGTTTGGAAGTTATCGCACAGTACAATGCACCTCAAAATGCTTAAAATTGAAAAAATTATCTAGAATTTATCAAAAGGATACATTTGTTTTGAAGCCATGGCGCATTTTCTTTTACCAAACCTTGAGAATATCTAATGCATAGTATTTTCTTTTCTGCATTGTCAGCCAAGAATAAATACTCTACGCTAAGCTTTTGTTATAATTTTTTTTATGTTTTCATAATTTTGAACGATTACTTTTATATTTGCATGTGTTATTTAAGTGTTTCTCTTCCAGTGAACCAAATCAAATGCATTTGAAACAAGGAATGGCAGAAGTAAATATGTCAATATATGCATAACATAGAAATGTTAAAATACATCAGAATGTGATCACCCAATGGGTTCACCTTGCCCACTGCCTAGACACAGCCAATTTATCAAGACAGGGGAATTGCAGTGGAGCAAGAGTAATTCACACAGAGCCGGCTGTGTGGGAGACCAGAGTTTTATTATTACTCAAATCAGTCTCCCCGAAAACTTGGGGATCAGAGTTTTTAAAGATAATTTGGCGGGTAGGGGCTTGGGAAGTGGGGATTGCTGATTAGTCAGGTTGGAGATGAATTCACAGGGGGCAAAATATCTCAAGCACTGACCTTAGGTTTTGTAACAGTGATGTTATTCCCAGGAGCAATTTGGGGAGGTTCAGACGCTTGCAGCCAGAGGCTTCATGGCCCCTAAAACTTAATTTTTATCTTGCAGCTAATTTGTTAGTCCTACAAAGGCCAAAGGGTCCCCAGGCAAGAAGGGGGTTTTTACAGGAAAGAGCTATTATCAATTTTGTTTCAGAGTTTACACTATAAACTAAATTCCTTCCCAAGGCTAGTTTGGCCTACACCCAGGAATAAACCAGGAAGGCTTAGAGGTTAGAAGATGAGGTCATTTATGTCTGATCTTTTTCACTGTCATAATTTCTCCAGTTATCATATTTGCAAAGATGGTTTCAATCATATCACATCACACAAAACTCAGAAAATTATGAATTTCATGCATACAAATAGCCTTCACTCATCTCGATATGCTTGCCGAGAAGATCTAAGTCCACAAAAATTTGACTGAGCATAAATTTGCATTGGCTTTGCCTATATTCACCAATATTATCTCCTTTCCTTCTAGTTATTGTTGGTATATCATTAAATTAACACAATAAAAGACCAAATGTAAACAACAGAATATTATGAAGACCAAAGGAAAGATAAAATGGGAAAATGTTAATGCTTATAACTGTTCCTCTTAAAGTTTGATTTCTTACTGCTCTGTAATGGTTACCTAGGTATCATTTAGTAATTGTGCACAAATATCCGTGGCCATTTAAAATGCAATCATAACCACATTTGTGGATACTTAATAGTCAATTTACAGTAATAATTGAAAGCACAAAGAACAAGTTTTTGCTTAATTACTATGTGACAGACTGTATTTTGTACTTTCGTGTATATGTGATACTGTAGTGCTTTTGACCAGTATGCTGCATTAAAATACAAATAAAACTTTATTTCAGATGTTACTTGTTATATAGGGTCTGCAACTGCTAAGTGTCATTTGGCCAAAAAATAAATATAGAGTGACTGGATGAAACCTCCCTGAGGACAAACATTAAAAGATTGCCATTCTCAAAGATTCAAATATGGGACACCTACATCCTACAAAGTGATGTAAAATATTATGGTATTGAGTGGTATGAGGGTAATGTATGCAGCTGCAATAAAGAGAAAAATTTAGATATATTTACCGTCTTACACTGCATCTGATAGTACCATCAAGCAATATCACATTTTTTATGGTACAACCTGAGGCTACTACTTTTTAAGATTCTACAAAATAATCTCTGTCTCTCTCTCTCTTTCTGTCATTATACCGTAGTATTCTTGGGGAGAACAGAGTTGCTTAAAGGCATCTTAACTTCTAACCTTTTGGGATATTTCTTTTACTCAACAGACTATATCTCATAACATAATAGCTAGAAACAATCTAGTCTAAAATATTTACTATAGCAGTATCAAAGAAGTAATCCAATTCAAATACAGAAAGAGACAAAAGAAAAATTATTTACTTTAAAAGTGTAATTTTTTTTTCCAATAAAAAGGGGGGAACCTCAGATTTACCTCAATGTTTCCTTTGGTGCAAATACCATATTGAAGACTAATATTATTTCAGCCATGGCATAAAAATGTTTTAACCACAAGTGTTAGACTTCATAACTTCACATTCAAATTGAATTTCATTTTGTAGTTCACATTTTTATGAATTTGGAGGGAAATTAAGTTAAAATATGTAATAATTGAACGTCAATTATATGTTCGACTTTATGCATGAGAATTGAGAGGAAGGGAGAGGATGTATCTTATTTAGCTTTTTGTTTATAATATCTAGCACAGTTCCTTGTACATAGTAGTAATCAATATATTTTTGCTGAAAGATAAATGAAAGAATGAAAGAACATTGTATTAGTCATCTATTATTGTGTAACGAATGATCTAAAAACTTAATGTCTGAAATGTTTATTATCTCATTTTCTGTGGATGAGGAATACTGGAATGGCTTATCTGAGTCCTCTGGTTCAGGGTCTCTCACAAGCTTGAAATCAAGTTGTTGGTATAGGATGAGGGTCTCCTCTGAAGGCTCAGCTGGAAAAGGATCCACTTGCAAATTTATATGGTTGTCAGAAAAATGCAGTTTCTTAGGGCCTGTTGAGCTGAGGGCCTGGATTCCTAACTGGCTTTAGCTGGAACCACTATCACTTCTTTGCCACGTGAGCCTCTATGACTTGGCAGCTTGATTTATAAAAGTGTGAGATTTGGGAAGGCAATAAAGAGAGTTTACTAGCAAGACAGAAAGTCACAATCTTTTGTAACTTAACTACAGAAGTGACATCCCTTCACCATAGCCATATTGTATTGTTAAAAGCATGCCAGTAGATCCAGTCCACATTAAGGGAAAGGATTTAAACAGGCTGTGAATACTGCAATTTCTCCTTATTGCAGTAAGGTCCTCTGAACGGGCTATACCATGGTTGAGCCACTGTGACCCCTGTGACCCACACATACAGGCCTCCTGGAGTCACAAAGCCTGGAGCAACAGGAGAACCACTAAAGAAGAAACAGCTAGTTCCTGCCTTAACTGATTAATCGACGTTGCAACATTCCACCATTGTGATACGTTCCTGCCCTACCCTAACTAATCAATCAACCTTGTGATATCGTGCCTTGTGACCTCCCCCCACCTTGTGACTATGCACCTTGTGACATTCTTCTCCTGCCCGAAAAAACTGCCCTAACTGTAACTTTCTACTACCTACCCCAAACCTATAAAACCAGTTCCACTCCCACCACACTCTGCTGACTCCTTTCGTGGACTCAGCCCACTTGCACCCAAGTGAATAAACAGCTTTGTTGCTCACACTAAGCCTGCTCAGGTGGTCTCTTCACACGGATGTGCTTAACAAATACCAGTAGTTAGAAATCACTGGGGACCAATGATTTGTTATGGTCCCCAATAACAAATATATATTAAACACAGAAGAAAATTCTTACCATGCAGAAATCCTTCCAATTCAAAATGAGTCAAAAAATTTAAAATAGAAATGAACAAATATTTACTATAAAGTACAAATTATGTGATAAGTGAGGAATAAGCTCTGTTTTTTTTTAGACGAAGTTTCGCTCCTGTTGCCCAAGCTGGAGTGCGATGGCGTGATCTCGGCTCACTGCAACCTCTGCCTCCCAGGTTCAAGTGATTCTCCTGCCTCAGCTTCCCGAGTAGCTGGGATTATAGGCGTGTGCCACCATGCCCAGCTAATTTTTTGTATTTTTAGTAGAAAAGTGGTTTCACCATGTTAGCCAGGCTAGTCTCAAATTCCTGACCTCAGGTGATCTGCCCGCCCCAGCCCCGCAAAGTGCTGGGATTACAGGCGTGAGTCACTGTGCCCAGCCCTGATTTTTTTTATCCTGCCCAAATTCCTACCTAAGGGGTCAGGGGAGTCATGTCCTATAAACCATAATTTCTCATCAGATGGGTTTCATTTAACCCTGTATATCATGACTTATTTTCCAATCTGACTCTGGCATAACAAGGAAGAAAAAATATTTTGCCACAAAGCATGTTTCTCTGCCATATCTTGAAATGGCCCTGCAAATCTATCCCTTGTGGGAAAAATCCACATTCTATAGAAATTCTCTTTTCCTTTTGTTTTCCTTTTTTCCTTTCCAGATCCAGGAGATAATCAACTAAGAGCCAGGCACTCTTTTAGGTCCAATAAGAAACATTTTACAACCTGCTCTCCCTGAAGTCTGCTATCTGAGAGCTTCCTCTCCACAACAAAACTTGGTCTCCACAATCTTTTATCTTAACTTGAACATTTACTTTCTATTGATCTCAGGTCTTCAGATAAACTCAACCAACTGTCAACCAGAAAATGTTTAAATTTCCTTATAGCCTGGAAGGTCCCTGCTTTCCGTCTTTCTGAACCAAACCAATACATTTCTTTTTTTTTTTTTTTTTTTTTTTTTTTTTTTTTTTTTTTTTTTTGAGACAGAGTCTCGCTCTGTTGCCCAGGCTGGAGTGCAGTGGCACCATCTTGGCTCACTGCAAGCTCCGCCTCCCGGGTTCACGCCATTCTCCTGCCTCAGCCTCCTGAGTAGCTGGGACTACAGGCGCCTGCCACCACACCTGACTAATTTTTTTGTATTTTTAGTACAGACAGGGTTTCACCATGTTAGCCAAGGGCATTTCTTAAATGTATTTGATTGATGTCTCATGGCTTCCTAAAATATATAAAACCAAGCTGTACCCCGACCACCTGGGGCACATGTTCTCAGGAGCTCCTGAGGGCTGTGTCATGGGCCATGGTCACTCATATTTGGCTCAGAATAAATCTCTTAAAATATTTTACAGAGTTTGACTCTTTTCATCAACATAAATGATCTATAAAACAAATGTATTAAAATTCAGAGATGATTTATAATAAGATTTAAATTTTGATTTTAATTAAGCTTAAACAATATTGAAATACATGATATTTAACTTAATTAGGCAAAAATTATTTGTATAAAGGCAAAAAAGGCTGCTCAGATTCTTTCAGTTTAAAACCAGCACCCATCCTTCTCTAAGAAATCCTAATAGAAACCAGACTCACTATTAGAAATAGTTGATTCTAATTTCTGCTACAGAACTCTGAAAAGTAGCTTAGCTGTAACAAGCTCATAATGATTATTCACCAACCTAATTAATGTAAAATGCAAGAGGTTGACACATACCCTCTTTATTCCCTACAAATTAAAAACAAATCTCTAATCTCATTAATTGATGGTTTTCATCCTGTTGACAAAGTTAACAGTTGCTATGCCTACTAATCTGCATTCTTTTTGTAGCAAAAGCAAAGTTTCTACTTTATAATGTGTCTATTTGTTATGGGAGTGGAATACGGATGCGTTCCACAGGAAGCCCTAATTGTTACAGGGAAATCTACACTTAGAAATTTTAGAGTGTTTCATAGGATAGAAAATTTCCATTGATTTCAAATAACATAGTTTTTTAAATTGTATAAGATATATTTTCTGATGCTTTCCCTTAAAAATCATGGAAGCTATAAAGATGAGCAAGTTTTAATTTGTAAATATTATTCTTTGAATCAAAAACATACATATCAAGAGATTCAGTTACTCACCCATATAGTTAGTTATCTTAAAGAGGGCTGTATCAAACAATTTAATACCTTTTAATCAGTGATCTCAACCTTAGCTACACATTAGAAAAAACTCGGTTGTTAAAATACACTGATACTTGGGTCAAACGCACACAGATCCTGTTGTAAATGGATTCAGGATGTGCCTTACGCACAGGTAATTTTTTTTTTTTTTTTTTTTTTTTTTTTTTGAGACAGAGTCTCCCTCTGTCACCCAGGCTGGAGTGCAGTGGGGGATCTCGGCTCACTGCAACCTCCACCTCCCGGGTTCAAGCCATTCTCCTGCCTCAGCCTACTGAGTTGCTGGGACTACAGACGTGCCCCACCACGCCCAGCTAATTTTTGTATTTTTAGTAGAGATGAGGTTTCACCATCTTGGCCAGGATGGTGTCGATCTCTTGACCTCGTGATCCGTCCATGGCCTCCCAAAGTGCTGGGATTACAAGCGTGAGCCACCGCACCCCGCCAGCACAGGTAATTCTTAAAAGCTCCCCCATTATTTGTAATAGTCAGTCAGGTATGAGAACAACTGTTGTAAAAACCTCAGCGGCCCTCTGAAACAATCATATGGTTTTATAAACTCTGAGAAATATTTTAATTAATTAGCATGTTTATATCTACACAGTCTCAATCTACCAAATGTTTATGCATCACAAAAGCCAATTCAGAAGTAAAATGTAGCATTCTTAAAAATTGTGAATAGGGCCGGGCGCAGGGGCTCACACCCGTAATCCCAGCACTTTGGGAGGCCGTGGAGGGTGGATCACGAGGTCAGGAGTTCAAGACCAGCCTGGCCAACATGGTGAAATCCCATCTCTACTAAAAATACAAAAAAAAAAAAAAAATTAGCTGGGCGTGGTGGCAGGCGCCTGTTATCCCAGCTATTCGGGAGGCTGAGGCAGGAGAATTGCTTGAACCCGGGAACCAGAGGTTGCAGTGAGCCGAAATTGCACCAGCGCACTCCAGCCTGGGTGACACAGTGAGATTCTGTCTCAAAAAAAAAAAAATTATGACTAAATAATTTGAAATGACAACCAGGGGGAAACCAAATTCATGTATTTTCTTTTTTCTTTTACTTAAAATTCACTGAATTAAGTGGTCAATGCCAAACAGTAATTTAAATTGAATATTTAAGATAATACTAGAAATTTTAAAAACATAAGGAAATGATACAAGATTTTTTTGGTGCCACTTCGCCAGCTGGAGACCTCCTTGGCTGGTGATGCCCCTGCCCAGGGCCTCACTGGGCTCCAGGCTCACATCAGGAGGTACCCTGCCTACTCAGCCTGGCGGGCTCCGCTTTGGTTGCACTCTTGCCTGAATCCTGCACTTGCCGTGGGATCTTCCCAGCCTGTGGCTGGGCCAGGGTTGCTGCTACCTGCTTCTGTCTTGGGCGCCAGTGTCTGGACAAGGGGAACATGGTGGGGCCCGAAAAACTTGGAGACACCAGCAACCTTGAAGGCCCAAAGTGGGTGTTATTCCTGCTGTCCGCAGCTTGGCAGATGGGGGCGTGTTAACAGCTCTTTCAGCCCCATTGCCCCACTCCGGCCCACAGCTCCTGGGGTGGCCCGGCTCGCTGCTGCTTCTCATTGTGTGGGGCAGTGGCTCTCCCATTGTGTGGGCCAGTGGAGGGTGAAGGGCTACAGAGTTACAGCCTTTTTTGTACCCGCATTTGCCAGGTCCTAAGTTCCTGTCCTGCATCCAAGAAGAATGGGGTTACGCTGACAACCAGGGGGTAAGCGGAGCAGAGAGTTGTTGTTTTTTGGTTTTTTTTTTTTTTTTTTTTTGACGGAGTCTCGCTCTGTCGCCCAGGCTGGAGCGCAGTGGCGCGATCTCGGCTCACTGCAAGCTCCGCTTCCCAGGTTCAACCGATTCTCCTGCCTCAGCCTCCCGAGAAGCTGGGACTACAGGCGCCCACCACCACGCCCGGCTAATTTTTTTTGTATTTTTAGTAGAGACAGGGTTTCACCGTGTTAGCCAAGATGGTCTTGATCTCCTGACCTCGTAATCCGCCCGCCTTGGCCTCCCAAAGTGCTGGGATTACAGGCGTGAGCCACCGCGCCTGGCCAGAGCAAGTTTTATTGTGCGACGGAGCAGTTTCCAGGGGAGAGGGGAACTGAGGGGGCGGCCCCCTACCTGAAGCTAGGTAGCTCCCCCATCAAGTGTGGCTGAGTCCAGCGCTCTTATAGACCCAGAATTGGGGTGGTGTGGGCCACAAGTAGCACTGGAAAAGGCAACATTCAATTGTTTAACTTGAATTTAAACACTTATTCAGAAAGAACCAATCAGGAAAGAGCAGGCAAATAGGAATAGAAATTTTCACTCCGGGTCACAGGCTTCACCTGGTACCAGCAACCCAGTTTTCAGGCATCAGGCTGTTTTTGGTTTGAAGGTGAGGTTTCACTGGGGACCCGATCCTGTCTGCCTAAGATTTGTCTGTCACCTGCCTCTATCATTAAGATGTGTTCTGGGTTTTCCTAAGATAACGGTGGTTAGCTAAATCTTAGTTTACAAGATTTCTGCAAACCCTATGAAAAGTCATACAGAACAAAGATAACAAATATAACCACAAATAACCCACACGTTCATCATAACAAGAAGGCAGAGGATACTACGTATTTTATATTACCTGGAAGTGAGAGGTGACAGCGTGCTCGCAAGTCCTCGCAGTCCTCGCTCGTTCTGGGCGCCTCCTCTGCCTGGGCGCCCACTCCGGCGGCACTTGAGGAGCCCTTCAGCCCGCCGCTGCACTGTGGGAGTCCCTTCCTGGGCTGGCCGAGGCCGGAGCCGGCTCCCTCAGCTTGCTGGGAGGTGAGGAGGGAGAGGCGCGGGCGGGAACTGGGGCTGCGCCCGGCGCTTGCGAGCCAGCCGGAGTTCCCGGTGGGGCGTGGGCTCGGAGGGCCCCGCACTGGGAGCTGCCGGCCAGCCCCGCCGACCCCGGGCAGTGAGGGGCTTAGCACCTGGGCCAGCAGCTGCTGTGCTCGATTTCTCGTCAGGCCTTAGCTGCCACCCTGCGGGGAAGGGCTCAGGACCTGCAGCCCGCCATGCCTGAGCCTTACCGCCCCGCCCACACACCCCCCACCCCCCGCTCCCCCCGGCTCCTGCATGGCACGAGCCTCCCCGAGGAGCCCCGCCCCCTGCTCCCTGGCGCCCGGTCCCATCCACTGCCCAAGGACAGAGGAGTGAGGGCGCACCGCGCGGAACTGGTAGGCAGCTCTACCTGCGGCCCGGTGCAGGACCCACTGGGTGAAGCCAGCTGGGCTCCTGAGTCTGGTGGGGACTTGGAGACCCTTTGTGTATAGCTAAGGGATTGTGAATACACCAATCAGCACTCTGTATCTAGCTCAAGGTTTGTAAACACACCAATCAGCACCCTGTGTCTAGCTCAGGGTTTGTGAATGCACCAATCAGCACTCTGTATCTAGTTAATCTGGTGGGGACTTGGAGAATCTTTATGTCTAGCTAAAGGATTGTGAATGCACCAATTGGTACTCTGTATCTAGCTTAAGGTTTGTAAATGAACCAATCAGCACTCTGTGTCTAGCTCAGGGTTTGTAAATACACCAATTGACACTCTGTATCTAGCTAATCTAGTGGGGACATGGAGAACTTTTGTGTCTAGCTCAGGGATTGTAAATGCACCAATCAGCATCCTGTCAAAACGGACCAATCAGCTCTCTGTAAAACAGACCAATCGGCTGTCTGTAAAATGGACCAATCAGCAGGATGTGGGTGGGGCCAAATAAGAGAATAAAAGCAGGCTGCCTGAGCTAGCACTGGCAACCTGCTTTGGGCCCGTTCCACAGTGTGGAAGCTTTGTTCTTTTACTCCTTGCAATAAATCTTGCTGTTGCTTGCTCTTTGGGTCCACACTGCCTTTATGAGCTGTAACACTCACCGTGAAGGTCTGCAGCTTTACTCCTGAAGCCAGCGAAACCACGAACCCACCGGGAGCAACAAACAACTCCAGACGCGCTGCCCTAAGAGCTGTAACACTCACCGTGAAGGTCTGCAGCTTCACTCCTGAGCTGGTGAGACCACGAATCCACCAGGAGGAAGAAACTCTGAACACATCCGAACATCAGAAGGAACAAACTCCGGACACGCCGCCTTTAAGAACTGTGACACTCACCGCGAGGTTCCGCGGCTTCATTTTTGAAGTCAGTGAGACCAAGAACCCACCAATACCGGACACAGAAGTATATAAACAAACAACAAATTCCAGCAGAGCTCATTTTAGAGCTCTTGAAATAAGCCTGATGAAGCAGGAGGAGGTTAAAAAGAAGGTAGATAGTTTTAGGTCTGAAGAGACTGAAAAAAGGACAAGAGAGCAGGGAGCTTAAGAGAATAATAATAAAAAAATTAAAACAAGTTGAAAACAAAACAGCTCTGAGACATTTTCCCTCATCTATGAGATAGACAAAAATTCAAAGTTTGATCACTCTCCTTTCTGTGATGCTATGAAACATTAAGTAGTATCCTATATTGCTAGTGGCAGAGCAAAATGGTGCATTTTATGTAAGGAACTCTGGCAATATTTACCAAAACTGCCAATTGATACAGCAATCAGGCTTCTGAAAACATACCCCATAAGTACACCTGCATGTGCACAAATTGACAAGTTTTTAGCTAGATCAGTGATTCTCCACGGAGTGAGAAGGAGTTATCTTGCCTTCATGAGATATTTGGCAATGATTGGTGACATTTTGGTTGTCATAATCCGAGGAGAGGGCGTTACTGGCATGTACTGGGTAGCTGCCAAGGATACTTCTGTATATCCTGCAATGCACAGCACAGGTCACCACAGCAAAGAATTATATGATCCCATATATTGACAGTTCTGAGTTTGAGAAACCTTGATACAGATTAATCATTTTATTTATATGATAAACTATGTTAGTTTCTATAATTCATATCTTCTGTTTTCAACTTTAGGAACATTTTTGCAGTTTTAGTATTTATTGTTTAGGTTTGTTTTTCTTTGATTTCTATGTGATGGCAATTAATTTAAATGCTTACAAATATCTAGTAAGTTAAATATTTGAATTTTTACAACATTTCAAGGAAAAAAACATGTCCAAGTGCCAAAACAAAAGCAATTGCAATCACACCTTTGCTGTCCCTTACATAGCTTTTCGTAACTCTGCCCTGAAAATCTAATTTAGAGCTTTGAAAGCAGCAAAATGTAATTATATTTTTATTAGATACACAAACTGTAATTATATTATAGTTTTCTTCTGTGAATATTCTAAAATGTGCTTTTAGAGGATTCTTTAACACAAATGCTGCCTAAAGTGACAACTGCTTGAGGCAAAGAGGTTATGAACCACCACTGTAAAATTGTGAGAGCTGCAAGACTTAATGCATGTGATCACTGTACATGAAGCTCAAAATTTTTTCAAGTGTTTATTAAAAACAGCCAATCAACACATAAAACATCAGAAAAGGGCTGGGTGCGGTGGCTCACGCCTATAATACCAGCACTTTGGGAGGCCGAGGCCGGCGGATCACCTGAGGTCAGGAGTTCGAGACCAGCCTGGCCAACATGGTGAAACCCCGTCTCTACAAAAGTACAAAAATTACCTGGGCATGACGGCATGTGCCTGTAATCCCAGCTACTTGGGAGGCTCAGGGGGAAGAATCACTTGAACCTGGGAGGAGGAGGTTGTGGTGAACCGAGATCCCACCACTGTAACTGTGCACTCCAGCATGGGCAAGAGAACAAGACTCCATCTCAAAAAAATAAAAATAAAAAAAATCGTAAAAGTACAAGCTGCCTTATGCAAGAACTGTAGTGTGGTAACTATCATACAAAGTTTACATTTACTTCTCAATAATGTACATACATATCATATTTGAAATAATTTAAGATTCTTTCTGTTTCTCCCAAAATGGATTGTACAAATGCTTATTTTTAGGAGACAACTTTCCCCTTCCAGTTCCATATAAAAATAGTTTGAAACAGAGAAAACCTCCTTTTTTTTTTTTTTTTTTTTTTTTGAGACAGGGTCTCACTCTGTCGCCTAGACTGGAGTGCAGTGGTGCGTTCTCGGCTCACTGCAACCTCCGCCTTCCAGGCCCAAGCGATTCTCCTGCCTCAGCCTCCCAAGTAGCTGAGATTACAGGCATGCGCCACCACGTCCGGCTAATTTTTATATTTTCAGTGGAGACGGGGTTTCACCATGTTGGCCAGGCTGGTCTTGAACTCCTGACTTCAAATGATTCACCCGCCTTGGCCTCCCAAAGTGCTGGGATTACAAGCGTGAGCCACCGCTCCTGGCTGAGAAAACGTCCATTTTAAAAGGTCAAACATTCCTTCCTTTTCTTCCTCCTCCCCTTTCTCAATCTTTCCATTCCCCTTCAGCCTAACATCCTCATCATATACACTAATCTATACTTAGAGATGCAAATACCGTATGTAGTTGAGATATGCATGTATTTCTACTTAACTATTAAAGCCTTTATGGAAATGGCAGTTGTTCAAATAAAGCTTAAAAAATGAGAAACTAATTTTAACTTCAGAAGTTTTGAACCTTCTGTAGGGATCTTCCAGTATGGCTATAATACTTTTGATCATAAGAATATCCATTGGTACAAAATAAAGATGTAATTAGCCACTGGGTAGAAGAGGTTGAGACAAATAGGAATTATGTGAATATATTTTATGTACTGTATGTATCCCCCTTGTCTGGAACTCAAATATATTGGATATGAGAACCTAAGTGAGAGGAACATAATCTGTTTTGAGAAAAATCATGATAAACTGACATTCTACATTGTATTTGTTTGTTTGGTTGGTTTTTTTTTTTTTTTTTTTTGAGACAGAGCTTAGCTCTGTCACACAGGCTGGTGTGCAGTGACGCGATCTCAGCTCACTGCAACCTTTGCCTCCCGGGTTCAAGCGATTCTCCTGCCTCAGCCTCCCGAGTAACTGGGATTACAGGTGCCCGACACGACGCCCAGCTAATTTTTGTATTTTTAGTAGATATGGGGTTTCACTGTGTTGGCCAGGCTGGTCTCGAACTCCTGACCTCGTGATCTGCCCGCCTTAGCCTCTCAAAGTGCTGGGATTACAAGCATGAGCCACCGCGCCCAGCCTCTACATTGTGTTTTAAAGCTGATCTGTGAGAGTCTTGATATTTTATTTGGAAAATTATATTCCCAAGAAGAAATATGTTTTTTCTTATGTTCCTAATTTGGAGATAATCTAGACTAGTCTTTTTAAGTAAATGGATTCATAAGAGCTAAGTCAGACAATTATTATCTGCTTGTTTGGTAAATCTTTTACAATAAATATAGCTGACAGCTTTAAGAGCATAAATGCAGGTTTCTAAGGTAAGTATTTAAATAAATATAGTCTGTAATAATATACATTTTAATTTCAAAGTTATAAGTCAACAGCTCTTAGTAATACTGTAACAAACCTTTTATTATTGGAGAAAATTTCTGTTCTTTTTTAGCAAATCCTTAAAAAACCACTCGACTTTATGAAATCAATATATATTTAACTTCAGTTGTATTTGAACAGGTATGTAAATCTTTATTAATCTCTGTTTTGCTTTTTCTTCTTACAGTATATAATAGTTAGCACTGACTTGCCTTCTCAAAGCACCTCCCATTTTCAATTGTCTCTCTTTCTCTGATGATTTTCATGAACCTCTAAGACCTGTGGATTCCACCTCAGTTGAACTTTCTAGCTATGGTGAAATTGATAAATATGGAATACATAATTTTGTTTCCATGGCCAACATCTAAAAATAAGAACATAACATTTTTGTTATCATTTGTATTTGAATGTTCATTTCTTTATTCATTCAGCAAATATTGAGGGCTTTCATTGAAGGGATAGGTCCAGTTCTTGTCCGCACAGAGCTTTTAATCAAGAGGAACCAACTGACAATAAACTGCCAATACCACAATAGTTTTAAAAGTTTCACTGTGCTAACTTCTACCTTGGAGAACTATAGGAGGCCATGAGAGCGTAGGTCCTGGGAACCTGACTGCTAAGGATCCCACAGGAAGAGACCAACACACGCAACTGAAGGGTGAGCAAAATTTAGCTGAATGTAAAGAAGGAGAAAGCTTTTTCTGCTCACCAGAGCAGCCCGTGGAAATTGTTCATGGTAAAAACTAAGTGGGCCCATTTGAGGAAGAATTTATGTGGGTGGAGTGGAGGGAGTGGGAAGAGCTTGCCAATAAACAAAATGGGCAAAATAGGCAAGGGTGAGACCATTCAAGGTATGGTGAGGATTTGGGACTTATAATAATCAGAGACAACTCAATGTTTTATGAATGGAAGTTATGTTCTTTTTTAATGGTAAATTTATTGAAAGGGGATTAGGAAAGAAGTTAATGAAACTTCTGCAGTAGTTCAGGCAAAGTGATGGCTTGCCTAAGGGTGAGGGGAAGATGTAGATTAAGATCAAGAAATGTCTTGCTAGTGTAAATTGAAAGCTATATGAACAGTCATGAATGGCAACTAGAATCACTGAGCTTATCACTTCAGTGTTGAATACATACCCTTAACAAATATACATAATGTTTTAATCAATTTTCAGAAATCGCAGAATGGTTTTTTGGTCTAAAATGAGAAAGATTGAAAGAATCACAGCAAAAATAATGTCACAAAACAATAATGATAAAGATCATTTGGGTGTGGCAGTGAAGTGATGATATTGAACAAAAAGAGCATGTCTTTCATTGAAAGTTTATCCTTGCATACTTACTGTTCAACTTAATCTCAGGATCACAGGGCCAACAAGTCATGCAATGAAAGCTATGTTGACCAAGAATTCCTGTTACTTTGGTAAATTTCCTCAGGACAATGATTGAGTTTTAATTAATATATCAGAATATCAGTAATTTTTAAAAACAGAATGTTTAATAAAATATGGTAAATAATTAAAAACCATGAAATTATAACAAATTATTTACAAAATTAATATACATTTTGATATGTAATAAATACATTTCATAGCAAACTCAAGAAAAGTGTCTCAATGATAAAGAAATGAATTTCAAAGTATAATGAAAATTATTTTCCATGTTCTTTCTCTAAATTACTGCAGTTTTCTCTGATTTAATATAAAGTATATCCATTTGATTGACAGGAGAACATAATAAACATAAGAAATTAATGGAGTCACTGAAGACAAATTTTAAATATAGTAAAGTTGGTAAGGTATTCAAGAAAAATAGAGGATGATACACAAACTACCAGAAGCTATTATCTTGAAACATCTAATTTTAAAAATGCTATCTGCGCACTCATTATTTTTATAAATGGCATGTTTTTGAAGGGGTATTTCATTTACATGTTTTTGCTTCACTTTCATAAGATTATTTAATAGATCAACATTTTGATTAGCTTGAAATAACTTTATTTTACTCTTATATAACAGCAAGAACAGTAAGTAACAAAATGAAAATTGAAGGAGGAGGCCGGGTGCAGTGGCTCATGCCTGTAATCCCAGCGCTTTGGGAGGCCAAGGCGGGTGGATCACGAGGTCAGGAGATCAAGACAATGCTGGCTAACATGGTAAAACCCCGTCTCTACTAAAAATACAAAGAAATTAGCCGGGCGTGGTGGTGGGCGCCTGTAGTCCCAGCTACTTGGGAGGCTGAGGCAGGAGAATGGTGTGAACCCGGGAGGTGGAACTTGCAGTGAGCCGAGATCGTGCCACTGCACTCCAGCCTGGGCGATAGAAAGAGCGAGACTCTGTCTCAAAAAAAAAAAGAAAATTGAGGGAGGAAATCAAGTATACATCTGGTGCTCTTCTTATCTGCTTTCTTTTAAAGAAAATACCAGAGATTTTTTTAAAAAGTGCCTTCCTGAAACATAAATATTTTATCTGAGCTTTCAGCAATTGGCATTCAGTTTCAGACGAATCTAAAATTTAGGTACTATATTTTTGCACCATCTTTTTTTTCCTTTTTTTGTAATTCTGAGAAAACTCACTGAAGGACATTGAGAGAATTATAAACATCAATTGTCAGTGACTGAAGATGTAAAATGGGCCCTGTAATATATCACTATCACATAATATCCAACTAGAGCTTTAAATTATAATAATAGTAATATCTAACACTTATAGAACACTCACTGAGAAACGGGGACTTTCTAAGGATTACACATTCATTTACACATTTAATCCTCAAAAATATCCTATAAAATGAATACTATTATCATGTCAATATTACAGTTGAAGAAACTGAGTTTACAGTGAGGTAAAGTAATTTTCTTAAGATCCCACAGAGACTGAATGAAAGAACCCAAGCTGGCCGGGTGCAATGGCTCATGCCTGTAATCCCGGCACTTTGGGAGGCCAAGGCGGGCAGATCACCTGAGGTTAGGAGTTCGAGACCAACATGGAGAAACCCCGTCTCAACTAAAAATACAAAATTAGCTGGGCGTGCTGGCACATGCCTGTAATCCCAGCTACTTGGGAGGCTAAGGTAGGAGAATAGCTTGAACCAAGGAGGCGGAGGTTGTGGTGAGCCGAGATCACGCCATTGCACTCCAGCCTGGGCAACAAGAGCGAAACTCTGTCTTAAAAAAAGAAAGAAAGAAAGAAAGAACCCACGCTTTCTGACTTAAAACTTTACATCCCAGGATATCAGGCCTGTCATATGGTATATGGAGGTACAATTCGCATCACGGTCTGGAAGTATGCAGTACATTACCTGTGAATAGGAATGTGGCGGCCCCTAGGGTCAGAGGTAAGATGAAGAGGAGCCAGTGGTGGAGATAGAGAAGGAGCAGCCAGTGAGATAGTAAATTAATAAGGCTAGTCATGAAAATCAAGAGCAGAAAGTGCTTCAACTTGGTCAAGTGGTAAATGTTGCTGATGGGTTGAGTAAGCTTAGAATACAAATCTCACTATTGTATCATGCCTACTGGAAAAAGTTGGCAGTCATGTCAAGGGAAGTCTCACTAGAGTGAGAACAGAAGCCTTGATGGAGTGAGTTGATTAGAGAAAACAAAGTGAGAAGGAGCAGAGCAAAGGGTCAAGGATAGCAGGCCAATGTGGAGTCACAGAAAGATCAATGACAGTTTCCCCAGTAACTATTTGTGGTGACAGATCAAAGCCAACATGAGAGTTTATATACAACACGCAAACAAAATACAGCAAGATGACTGGCCTAGGGTGAAACCAAATCAGTGTGACACATAAATCAGCAAATCAGGCACAAAAAAGACAACAGGTTAATCAAAGAACAATGGCCTCTAGCTACAAAGCACATGAAAAATAAAAGAGAAGAGTAATGAATCTGATGCGACCTTAAGCAATAAACTACTCCTATGAAGAAAATCTCATAGAGAAAGTCACTGAACTAATTTCCAGAGAGGCACAAGGAATACCTGGACCAAGAGTTGCTTATGAAGAAGAAATGCAAGTATAGGGAAAATTCTGACTAGAGAGAATGATTCGTAATGTTGTACAAGCAACGAGACAAAACGGAATCTCAATATACAAAGAAAATAATATTTTAATAGGGTGATATTAACAGGTTTAAATAGTACAAAGGCATAGATAAAACATGTTGGAGAGATGTCCTTTGAACAGCTTGAACAGAGTCTGTGTTTTGTTAATTCCAGCATCTCTGGGACTGAGCATAATATCTGGCAGCAAAAATGTACACTAGATTGTTGTTGAATGATAAAGATATTAAAGTGATCCATCCTTGTTACCTCAGTGGTGTATAAGATGAGTGAGTGTGAAGAGAGAGCACAGGAGTCTTGATATTTTTATTTAATAAGGTTTGATAGTTTTTTTTGGACTGAGGGAAAGAAGATAATGGCAACAAATGGAGGCTGATGGGAAGAGAATGGTGGAGATTCTTATCTCCTCCTTATCAGGTTTATGTAGAGGAGTCTGTTTATTCACAAGAAGGAAACAGTATGAAAGGAAAAAAAAAATCCCAGTTTCGATCTGCCTCCTCACTCTCCTCACTCATGATTTGCCAGAGGAAGAAAACCAACATAACTGATAGTGAATTTGGGTGAAGAGCTAGAAGAGGAGCAGACGAACACACTCTTTTCTTTCTTTCTCAAAGTCTTGAATCCAGGTTTCACACTTTCTCTTCCTCCTGCATATGTAAGTTCTCTGTCCCTGCAGGAAATTTACAACTTGCCAGCTTGGGTGAATGCATTCAATATTTGTGAAAAAATTGCATTCAATAAGCTCATTTTGTCCAGAGGTCTAGGCCACTGTCCAATTCATCTTTAGAAATAATTAACATGACATTTTTATTTCCATCTGCCTTATTTCTATGTCTACTTCTCAGTTGATTTTAAATTCAGATGAGGTATGATTAATTATCACTCCTTAATCCCTATCACAGTCCAAGCCACAGAGTATAGGGCTTCAATTTCCATCACAAGGGATTTAGGAGACAACCGGAAGTACAAAATGGCACGAACAACACAAATCATTTGGGCACTCTTTAATGTGCTGAGTAACTATAATTGAATTACATACAAAGGGAAAACAGCTGGTTGCCTTTGCATATAGTAAAGAATAAAGTTGTACTCAGGGTTGTGATTAGACTTGTCCCTTCATAAAAACATAGGTGGAAGGCAGGGAGACTTAACATAGAGTGCAGGCAAGTCAGTAACACCCTTGGAGTAAGGGCAAGGAAAGGAACCAAGTTATCATCAAATGCCTTTAAGACCAGAAAAGGGAGAGGTCAGCTGAATCATTCAAATATTCAGGTACCATACAGACAGAAAAATGCTGAAGTCAAGAGAGAGCTGATAAAATCTACTTCTGTGTGGCAGCGAAAACTTGAGGAGAACACAAAATAACATTTACAAATTGAAGTGTCTTTAGCCAAAAAATAGATGAGCTTGTTGAATTTGGTAGCACTAAGCAGAGAAAAAAAGTGTTTTAGTGGGAATGATGGGTGATAAGCCCGTAAACCTTCCACTTAGTTATTTGCAACATTAGATGTTGTTTATGATAAAAGTTAATGAAACAGTAAAATTAAAGTCATATTAAGAAGTATATTTTCAAGAAATATTTGAGAGATTGTTTTTCTAATATGCCTTTCAAATTTCTCAAAATTATATTGGCAGCTTTCATGTAGATCTTGCTCATCAAGGGGAAAGTGATTTTTTTTTTCAGGTAGTAACTTTAATCAAGTCCTATTATAACATTTCTAATTTCTTTAGTTTAAAACCTGACAAGAGTGTCAAGTAGTAAAGTAGTGAGAACATATTAAAATATTTCCCATATACAACATTTCATTATACCGTCCTTTGTACATAGAATCATTTTTGTTCATCAAGATAGATTTCAAATAGAAATAAATTTTGAACACAATCTTGGTTAAGTTTTTACATTGAAACTTAACCATTAAACTTCGATGAAGTGTAGCAAGATTATACAAAACAATCTTTTCACATCTGAATGAGACTGGACATTTCCAATGTACCATCAATATCATTTGTTCGCTTATTAAAATTTTGTTTCATTATGAAATACTTAACAAATTTACTTTAGTCCTGCAATTTGGCAGCTAAGTGTTACACATTTGAATTCTGAGGTTAGTCCACTATATTCTGTTTGTCACTGATTTGCCTATTACCAGTTTTTGCTATAAATGGAAGAATGGCTTACTGGGTTAAATTTAACAAACATTTTATTTTAAAAGTTTTCTCTATTAGTTTTACTAAAGCAAATTATGTACCTAGGTTATAATAACATTTCCAAGAGAAATGGAATTAGTTTCCATCTGTCCAATTTTAAGTTGAACAAATAATTTAGTAATTTAAACAGTAATTGAGGGAGTTGGCAATAAAATAGTCTACTCTTTCCATGTGAATATATTTCAATTTTATTTATAAATTTAAGCCTTGTAATTAATTTTACCTTGTTTGCAATTAAAAATTAAAATTTACTCAGACAAAAGGAAATAGCAACTATTAAAAACAGCATAATCAAAAATTAATTGTATTTCCTAGTAATAATAAGATAATTCTTATATTGCAAAATTATTACTAACTAGCTGATGAATAAGAGGAATGTGATTTGTGTGAGATCTCAAACATTTTTGTGTAATTCCTAAAAACTTATGGGATGTAGTTGAATGCATATGACCAATACTTATTTCATAATTCTCCACATTTAAGAAAAAAATAATTACTTTTATCTCATCTACTGAAGGTGAAAGGGGAATTATTCTGGCAATTTTTTTTATTCATTTACTTAAGATATATTTAATAGTTCCTGAATCTCTACCACATGTACTGTTAAGACTCTTGTTTGCAAGCAACAGTACTCCACTTTGAACAATATTGGAAGATAGTGTGGATTTTATGAAGTGAATGAAAGGGTTGAGTAATGGTGACTGCACCAGATCTATAACTTGATGAGTAGTCAGATAAAGCAGCCTGTAAGGGGAAAAAAAATGAAGAAAACATGCAGAGAAAAGAGATTAAGAGATCCCCTAGCTTTACATTTTACAGATTCAGTCTCTGTATTCTGACTACAAAAGCTGTGAGGGAAAGGACTCATAGCCCAACCCTGATCAGGTACCCACTTGGAAAAATTAGCAGTGAGCAAGGGGACACATAATTGAAGGAATATTGTAAGAACGTGTGGCTGATGGTAGCAGTGTCTAGAAGAATAGAATGGGGGTGGGGGGTACAAAGTAGCCTAGACAGCCTATCCCACTGATATCTACCATATTGGAAAAGCAAATGATAAATGTGTAGAAGTAGCCAGTTGTCCCAATTAATTAAATTATAGGCTGGAGACCTAGGATATAAGTTAAACCACATATAATCAACAGTAGTTGACCATGTTTGCCTTTAAAACTGGCTACTTAATGTGTTACAACCTAATCATTCAGTAAGTAATGGAAAAAAGTAAAAGTGACAGAATCAAACTGAGTAGAATATCCAAAAAGGCAAAAATGAAGTGGAAGCAACTTGGGCTAACTGATTGGCCACTCTATGACCGACACTATACCTTAAACAGGAGTCCTTTTACAACTACTTTGGTTTCAACATTTTGCATTTTGTTTGGATCTTACAATATTTAAAAGACAAAGCAACTGGACAGGTGTTAGGTCGGGTTACAATATGAAAAACTCAGCTGCTACAGTCTCACACCTATGCTGTTTCTATGTTTATACTACCTGATAGCCCACCCAAAGTCATCTGTATTTGCCATGATCACCTGCGTATTCTTGGAAGGATGGATTGAGGAGCTTAGCAGTTACAAAGACATTGCAATGGCCCGTGCAAGAGATGATAGGATAGTTAAAAGTTAAAAACATGATCCTTGCTAAAAGATGAGCCTGGCCCAATAACCAATCTTTTCCACTTTCAAGCTATTTTATCTGAGCAAGGTCATCTTGACAAATAACCTTCCTTATGTGCAAAATCTAAATACACTACTTGTCACAAAGGCTTTCTGAGATGATTAAATGAGATAACGGTCTAATTATTACAAAACATAAATCTCTTACAACAATTCCTGGAACATAGTACACATTCAGTAAATTGGCATAGATATCAATAGGTTCTAATCTGGGGGAAAGGGCATGGTAGAGCTTCAGTTGCAGCAGTGTGGGCCATGTGACTGAGTTCTGATCAATAGGATGTAAGCAGAAATTATGTGTGCAACTTCAGGTTGTGGCTTTAAAAGGAACTAGCTTGCTCTCCACTGCAGGTGTGACTATGGAATTGAACATTCACAGGAAGGCAACTTAGGGGATGGTGGGACAACAAAAAGTAAAGAACCTGGGTCCTCGGATAATATAAACGGACAAAGGCACTACACTTCTTGAACTACCTACAAGTACAGGTTTTCATGTGAAAGAAAAATGAGCCAGTCTTGTTTGTCATTGTTACGTGGTCACTGTTAAAACAGCTGAAGTGCATTCCTTACTAATATGTACAAGGAATCTAGATGGTTTTCTCTTTAAGAATTACTTCCACCACTCAAGTATGAGTGGAAGCATGGAACTTCACATGCCTAATTGATTATGATGTAGCACCATCTCAGTGGTAATGGATTGTGCTGGGAGAGGAAGAACTATCCATATTACTTCAATAATTTCTTGAATTGTTAAAAATGTGCATTTTTAATTTAAGCAATAGAAATGTCCACTATTACATTAAAACTATTTTACTGTACTCTGTTGTAACTCCCTCAGTTATATCTCATTTATGTTCTTTTACCACTGAAATAATTAGATCAGAAACAAAGCTAATAAAATTGGGATTAAAGTTAAATAGAAACATAGATATGGATGAAGCAAACTGGGGAAGATATTTTGTTCTGCAAAAAATTGAATGCTTGAATTTGTCATCAACTTGCTATTTAAATAATATGTAAACATAAATTGTTTACCCCTTAAATTGAATGAAATACTGCCATAGCAATTTCCCCTTCAATGTGTATTAGCTTCATTCCATGTTAGTTCATCTGGAAGTCAGTTGAGAAACAAAGTCTGCATGATTGGGATTTCATTTTGCCAGACCATCATATTAACTTTTTGAGAAATTGTAAGGCTCTAAATGTCAGAGGAATTATGAGGGCCCAAGTGCACCGTCCGAAATTCAAATCAAGATGGTTTTGTCTTTCTGTGCTCATGGGATATTTCGGTCCTTAGCAAATTCATCTTCTGACAAATTTGGTCCAAAAATTTGAATCCTAAAGCTGAAGCTGTTTAAATCAAATCTTTTTCATTATTATTAGCATCTCTCTGTAGCTAAAAAACAAATATTGCTTGCTGAGAACTGTACAGATCTCAGAAAAATCATTTCACATAAAAGAGGGAGAGAAATTGCCTTGCCATTATGTTAGCATTTTAACTTTTATTAACATTGTAATTGGTAGTGTACAAAACACAGGAATTGTGATATTAAACCTGACTTTCTAGTAGGCATCAAATACATCTAAAAATAATGACTGACACAAACATGAATAATTCTTTTACTACCAGGGTCAAAACATTTCATTACCAAAATGCTTGCCTAAAAAGATAAAATGCCTCAAATCAATATTTTGATATATAATCAAAAGCACAAAACATATGTGAGCAATCCATGGATTGTTCAAAATGTGCTTCCTTTTTGCTGGTGACATATTTATTTCTAGTAAAACACTAATGTGGTGTTATGATAAACACACACACACACACACACACACACTAAGCCATGCACACAGGGTTAAGAAGAATTCTGGACAGAAATATAGTTATAATTAAACATTAATCAGACTGCACTTATACCCGTTTGTCATCGCGAGCCACATAGCACTTTCGCATGCCTATTGTTCCTACAAACAGGATATCTGACATTAGAATCATAAGGCTTTCGTTTAAGAATTGCTTAAGATGTTTTTCAGATTTCAAATTCCAGCAAAACAGCTGATGCCAACCGGTTTGAAGACCCCCACAGAGAAACAAAATCAGCATGAGAATACAGTTTCTTCATCTCCCTGTCCCAAGACTTTGCCCTGCATGCTTCAACCAATCAATGATCTGCACACTTCAGCCCACTCCAAAATCCTTACAAACTCTAGCCCCAGATGCATTGAGGAGACAGTTTTGAAGTTTCCTCCTGTCTCCTCAATCAGTGACCCTATTTTTAAACATCTTTCTTTGCTGTCACCCAGTGTCTCAGTGTATTGACTTGCCCTATGCATCAGGCAATGGACTTATTACAGATAGATAGATAGATAGATAGATAGATAGATAGATAGATAGATAGACAGACAGACAGATAGATAGATATTTTGTCTGTGGTTCTTGGCGGATACATTCCATAGTCCTGGTTACAGTCTTTTGCTATAATGTTGGGTTTGTTAGGCCTGAAGGGGAAGGCCTCGGGAAACAATTGTTCTGACCTTCTCCTGCCCTCCTCTCACCTTACCCAAGGCAGGACTCTCATTTTCCCTTGCCTTTCTGATTGTGGGTCCTAAGACCCTCATTCCATAGAACATTCCACCCCATTTCCTTCCTGGGGGAAGGAAAGCTGCTGTTACAAAACTTCCAAAAAAAATGGGTTCAGAAAGCTTCTGGATAGCTGAACGTGTGAAGGTTCCTCGGGGGGTGGCACGCCTGGGGAGGACATGGAAGCTCTGCACACCCTTCCCACATACCTTACCCCACACATCTCTTCTTCTCTATCCTTTGTAATATTCTTCATGATAAACTGGTAAGTGTGTTTCCCTAAGTTGTGTGAGCCCCTGTAGCAAATTAATTGAACCCACAGAGGAGGCTGTGGGAACCCCAACTTGAAGCTAATGGGTTAGAAGTTCCAGAGGCCTGAACTTGCTACTGGTGTCTGAAGTAAGGAGAGCAGTTTTGGGGACTGAGCCCCCAACCTGTGGAATCTGACACTGTCTTCAGGTAGACGGTGTCAGTATTGAATTGGAGGATGCCTAGTTGATGTCCATTGCGATTATTTCTTGCTTGCTGGTGGGGAAAAAAATCTCCACATATTTGGGGGTTACAGAAGTCTTCTGTGTTGATGATTATTGCCATTTTGATGTGAGAGCAGAGAAAAAAATATGATTTAAGTATTTTTTCAAACAACTGGATATTTGAAAAATAAAATAAAATATTTTAAATTATGTTGGATTCAAAATTAGCTGCCAAATTTACAAGTAAAACCCTGTAATTTATATACAATGGATTCTTTATGCTTGATTACAAAAATATTTCGACATTTTATCTAATTCATTTCAAATTTTCTATTTATTTAAATAAAAAGCATTTTATCTAAGATTCTGTTTCTAAAACTAAGGCTGCAACACATGGTCTCAATCATTGCTAAAAAAAATCACAAAAAGACAGTAAGGAAGAAATTAAAGTCAGCTGGTAGTGGAAATTGTTATAATAGGTTTTTCTCTTTTCACTGTTGACAGAATCACAATCTATGTCTCATAAATCCATAAATAACTTTAATTACTGTCATTTGGGAGTGTGACAACAATTAAAGACAACAAATGTAAGAGCTGAGCACTTGCTGAGAACTACTCAAATAATACATTGAATAAAAAAAAGGTCAATCAGCACTTTGCAACTCAAGAAAACTAAGTTTTTAATATTTTTAAAAAGTATTCATGACTGTGGTTCTCTTACCCCTTAGCATCTTCATTACAATTCTCTGAACCCCTTTTTAGACATAGTGCACAACCTGTCAGTCGTGAGACAGGACTCCAAAAAAATTTACTAGTTGATGTGACATCTACTTTATTTCTACCTAATTACTGGAGAGAAATACTTCCGGTTACTTTGACTGTTAGTGTATATGATCTTACTTGATATATCCGAAAATAAACTGTCATAAAATATGAAACTTCCTTGGTATACAATATCCTGTCATTCCCTCTGGTGTTTATAAATAAATAAATGATCAAACAAATATTTTAAAATAAATGTATGAGTATATACAAATATATAAACACACACACATTCTGCCAAAAGAGTGATTGCTAACCTGTTAAACAGTATGTAAAGATGAGAGAAATGACTAGCAAATAATATGCAAAAAGACACTACTACAGAGAATACAACGGAAAGATATGGACTACATTTAAAAAGACTAAATCGATACATAGGAAATCTGCTCCATGAATATAATTGTATGGCATTCAACTGGTGACTGTGGACATGTGAATTTGCTCATTGTGGCCATAAAAAACTCTGTAAGAATTCTGCAAAAATCAATGTGACATTGTAACAAATATTTTCTATGTTTTTGTGTTTTACATCATTTTTCTATTGAAATAATTCTTAAACTACTCACTCAAATGCACCTTAACAATGTGCATATAAACATATTTAGTAAAATATTTTAAATTGTAGTTTTTGAATTGTTTTTCCAATTACAAAATAGACTGCTTTTTTATTTGAAAAATAACTATAATTAAAATTAATTATCTCAAAGTATGTTTAAATATGAGATTGGATACTTATGTAGCATAAGCATAGTTTTCTATATAGGATAAATGAGAAATTCCTAGTGATCTTATGGGAAAAAATATAATTTATCTGTACAGAGAGTAATTATACAAAGACATGATATCAGTATCTTTCCTGAGCCTAGCTTTAGGGTATTCTGGAGCCATGTTAACTAAGAGTCAAATACATAGGAATATTATATCTCTCAAATATGTTAAATGTTACACTTTTTTTTTTGGTTTTTTTTTGTTTTTGTTTTTTGAGATGGAGTCTTGCTGTGTCTCCCAGGCTGGAGTGCAGTGGCGCAATCTCAGCTCACTGCAAGCTCCACCTCCTGGGTTCACGCCATTCTCCTGCCTCAGCCTCCCAAGTAGCTGGGACTACAGGCGCCCGCCACCACACCTGGCTTATTTTTTGTATTTTTAGGAGAGACGGGGTTTCACCGTGTTAGCCAGGATGGTCTCAATCTCCTGACCTCGTGATCTGCCCGCCTCAGCCTCCCAAAGTGCTGGGATTACAGGCGTGAGCCACTGCGCCCGGCCCTTTTTTTTGTTTTTTAAGACAAGGTCTCACTTTGTTGCCCAGGCTGGAGTGCAATGGCTCCATCATAGCTCACTGCAGTCTTGACCTTCCAGGCTCAAGCGATCCTCCCGCCTCAGCCTCCCTAGTAGTTGGGACCACAGATGTGCACCACCATGCTTATCTAATTTTTTATTTTTCATTTTTGTAGAAACAGGGTCTCCCTGTATAGCCTAGGCTGGTCCCTAACCACTGGCCTCAAGGTCTCTACCTCAGCCTCCCAAAGTTCTGGGATTACAGGCATAAGTCATGGTGCCTGGCCATGTTATACTTTTATTAAGTCAGATGCACAGAAAATATAAATTGAATTTAAGGAAAAAGAGAAATAATATAGATAGCAGCTTTTGGAATTTTGTATGTTGTTTTTGTGAAATGAATATTAATATATTCACTTAAACTGAAAAAATGGTTGTCATCCTCAGATTTATGTATATTTGCAATATGTAGTGCATTTGTAGTATAATAAAATATTAAAAATAAATTTATTTATTTGTTCATTTTTTTTTGAGATGGAGTCTTGCTCTGTCGCCAGGCTGGAGTTCAGTGGCTCGATCTCAGCTCACTGCAACCTCTGCCTCCCAGGTTCAAGTGATTCTCCTGCCTCAGCCTCCCGAGTAGCTGGGACTACAGGCACGCACCACCATGCCCAGCTAATTTTTGTATTTTTAGTAAAGACAGGGTTTCACCATGTTGGCCAGGCTGGTCTCGATCTCTTGACCTTGTGATCCGCCTGCCTCGGCCTCTCAGAGTGCTGAGATTACAAGCGTGAGCCTCCGCGCCCAGTCAATAAATTTATTTTTTAATTCTAAAATTTACAGATTGATATTAAACACTCTAGGCTTAGAATAAATATGTGAAATATACAATACACATAGAAAGTGAGATGTAAATTAAGATATTTACGATGACTGGGAAAGCATACAAGCTATTCTGATTATAATTACCTTCATTGTCTTAAAGCATTACATTGGAAATTAGTGTGATAAAAGTTACAATTGGCATCATGTCACTCGTCTTGTTCTATAAGCCCTTAAGAAATTTGTGTCCTGGCAATGCAAGGATCATTCCATCACAATGGATTCACATTTGATTGTATTTTCACTGTCACAGTGAAGTCCTTTTCCAATTATCTGACTCAGTGGGTAAGAGCACATAAGAATGCACAAAAGGAAAAGATGGTTCACAGAATAACAACAACAAAAAGTATTTTGGGTTTGACTATAGCCTGTGTGACAGATACAGAAAATGAAAATATATAAAGTAAAATATTGATAGATGATCTAATTAGAAAAGGCAAAGCATATAATCTCCTGTGAGCTACTAAGCAAATAATAGAGATCGACCCAACAGAAATTTATATATATCAGAGTATATAATAAATATACAGCATATATAGAATATGTACACTATATATATATACAGAGAACTTATATAATACATATCAATACAATTACATAAATTCGGTTCTTAACGGCATTTGTATATAAAAATTAGTAATATATACTTGTGCTCTTTGATAAAATGATAACAATACCTAGAACATGATCTATTTCACAATATTAACATTACTATTTGTTTTTGTTAGTGTAATCCAACATACACTAGATAGAAAACTCATGTTTAATTTAATGATCCAGCAATATCCAAGCCAAGAAGATAAAAAGAACATGTCTATATCACTTCTATCTTTCTGGATCTTATGCAGAAATCTGGTAAAACAGATATGCAAGAAATTTATATTTTTATCTTTTCATGTACTTTGTTTTAGACTGAAAATTTCTGCTTTTTTATTTTCAATTTGAGAAAAGGAACACTGTAGAAAATTCAGGCAACATTACTGTTAGAATTACAACAGGGCAATATCTAGGCTTTATTACATAACTTTGATCAGATTATTGTGTATTATAAATTTTAAACTCTTCATCTCTATTGAAAATACACAATAAATTAGCTTTAAACACACACACACACACACACACACACACACACACACACTCTGACATTGTTACTGGCAGTGAATCCATATGGGTCTGCAGCAACCTCAGTTCTTGCCTCTCCAGAAGAAGAATTAGACTGAGGGGCATAAGGCAGAAGGAGAGACTGAGGCAAGTTTTAGAGCAAAAGTGAAAGTTTATTAAAAAGCTTTAAAGCAGGAATGATAGGAAGTAAAGTACACTTGGAAAAGGGCCAGCAGGCAACTTGTGAGATCAAGTGCATGGTTTTACCTTTGACTTAGGGGTTTTCTATATTGGCATGCTTCCTGGGTCTGCATCTTCTCCCCTGATTCTTCCCTTGGGGTGGGCTGTCTGCTGCTCAGTGGCCTGTCAGTGCTTGGGAGGGGCCACATGTGCACTGCGTTTACTGGAATTGTATGCATGCTCACTTGAGGCGTTCTTCCTTTACCAACCAAATGTCCCTAGAAGGTCATACACCAGTTAAATTCCATCATTTTGCCTCTTAATGTGCATGCTTGAGCCCACTTGCCCAACTCCTGAGATTGTATCAGAAAGCTCCTGGTCACCAGCTTCAGTTTTTTTCCACCTATTGGTAGACTGCCTTTCTCTGGCACTGGCTATGACCAATTACTATTTAAGAGTGGCAGTTTAACAACCTCCTAACCATCACTTGATGGTCGCCTGACATTCCTAGTGGGTGTAGGTGCCAGGGGATGGACCCGTTATGCCCTGTTCATGTTTGACTAGCTACCTACTGTAACAACATATTGTAGCTATCAAATATTTACACGTTATATATTTGTAACTGAACAGTAAGAATTCTGCTCAGTTAAATTTTTAACAGTAAGTTTAAGAAGTGACAGCAAATGTACCACTGGAGTTTTGAATTTTTACTCCAATTGTTAAAATTAATACTATATAAATAATGGTTTTGGCTTCCAACCTGGGATTTAGGAGTTGAAAGGAGTATTGCTTCCACTCTTACAACAGCAAAAGAAAGGTAGGTTAAACAAGATTGATAAGCACTAGATATCTGCTATACAACATTGTACCTATAGCCCATACTAATTTGTTAAGAGGGTAGGTCTTGTGTTAAGTATCCTTACTAAAATAAAACAAAATAAAATTCTAGACCAATTTCAAAATTAGCCTTTTTCTTGAACCACCAGAGAGCTGAGGTTGCTGGTTTCAAATCCAAGGGCAGCTCATGACTTCAGGGAGAGATGAGCGATAAACAGGCATTCACCTAGAGTGGACACAATCAGATAGTGATAATATCAGTCTAGCTAAAATGGATGACAAATTAATGAAGGCCAAGTATGACCTAGTGAGACAATGTGAAATCTCTGAGGGCATCAGACATTGTAGGAGTCCATGCACTCCTGCATGTTCTTTTTCTGCAAACCTCACCAAAGGCTCACAGAAAAAATTAGGAAAAAAAAAAAAAAACCCTAAGAAATATTCATTGTTGCACAGGCCTGTAGGAAGAAAGCAACAACTATATGAGATGGGCAAGAAACTTGTTAAAATTCTTCTCCTCTAGCGCCAATACAGGACAAAAGCCTATATCTTTGTGGGGAGAAGGGCAATGAATACTGTTGGTTTTAGGGAACTGATGAACAATAATTCCATTTAAGATAGTGGAATGAAGAATGGGTGTGATTATTCATTGAGCCTGTGTAAAACCTGGAAAGAAGCAAGATAACTAAGAAGGCATCTACCTGATGTTCTTCATTACAACACTACCATATCTACTGCCAGGGTAAGAAGCTTTGAATAACAAGTAACAGGAAAATATAGCTGAGATATGACAGGAGAGAAATGAAAATGTAGAAAGAAATTTTCCATGTCACATTATAAAGCAAAAACTTAAAACTCAGATTTTAAGAGACATTGCTTTGGTAAACTACTCCGCACCCTAGACATGAGGTGTCTGTACAAGAAGTTGAAGCCTGTAGCATACTGGGGGTAATTGTAGAAGCAATAAATCTCAAACTCAGTCAAACATCTAGCTAGATTAGCCAAACATCCCCCAAGGCCCAAGCAGAATAAAAAAAATGTTCATCTACAAGCACAAAAAAATATTTAACTCAATATCTACTGTCTTAAGAAACATGTCCAAAATCCAACGAAAAATGTAAATATGAAATGGCAAGGAAAAACACACTGCTGAGAAAAAAATCATAATCAGAGCCAGATTCAAATATGACACAAATGTTGGGAATATCTGACAGGGAATTTAAAATAATCATGATTGATATGTTAAAGGTTCTAACAGAAAAGGTGAATAACAGGTAATTTTAGCAAAGATACAAAAAGTATCACAAAAAATCAAATAGAAATGCTACATTTAAAAAGCTTGGTAACAATAATGAAGAATGACTTTAACAAGCTTATCAGGATAAATTGGCTAACCAAGAAAAGAAGCAATAAATGTGAAGATATGTGACTAGAAATTATCCAAACTGAGACCCGAAAAAAAAAAAGATTTACAAATTTAAAACAGAACATTCAAGATCTTTTGGACAATATCAAATGTTCTAATTTAAACATAATTTGAAATACTAAAAGACAGGATAAAGAGGATGGAGCAGAAGAAATATTTAAGGAAACGATGGCTGGAAATTTTTACCAAAATTAATGAAAGACACATATCTGAAAAGAAAAAAAATACAAAAACCAAGCAAACAAAAATTATCAATATCATATTCACACTGCTTATAGGAAAAGTCAAAGAAAAAAATCTTTAAGTTAGCTAAAGAAAAAAGAAACATTACACACACAGAAGAAGATAAAATCATTGCACACTTTTGTCAGTAACCATGCAAACAAAAAGACAATGGAATACTATGTGCTGATGAAAACACACACACACACACACACACACACACACACACACACACACTGACTCAGAATTCTATATCCATCAAATTTATCTCTTCAGAATGGAAAAGAGATAAAGCCTTTCTCAGCAAACAAGCATGGAAAGAATTCATTGCCAGCAGACCTATAAAAGTGTAGCTTAGGAGGACTTTTAGGGTCACGGAACTGTTGTCTATGGAAATGTAGTGATGGACATAAAGCTATATAAATTTGCCAAAATGCAAAGGAATGTAGATCAGAAAATGTAAATTTTACTAAAAGTACATTTTTTAAAAATCAACTAGCATGTGCAGTGAAACATGGAATGCAGACTGGACAAATTAAAAGCATTACAAATTCATCACATAATTAAATTGAAGGGCATAGGAAGAAAAGTACTTCTGAAAAACTGTTTTGTCTGGGTACTGCAAGAATAAAGACAAATAACTGTATACAGACAATGTCTTCTAGTTGTTACATTTATTTTCTGCCAGTGTATGGTTTAGCACTTACTAAACTATTTGTATACTAAGGTTGATCATTGTAGATAATGAGATATAGGTTTTTCTCTGTCAGAGAAAGAAGTTAAAAGTTAGGCTGGGTAAATCTGTAATTAAGCTTGTGTTGCTGGATTGGAACTGGATATAACAATATAAGCTTACTTTAAAATTTTATGTGGAGAAAAAAATGGATGCAGAAATAAATTCAGATCTGTGTGCACACGCATTTCTTAGATTTATTTCTTAGATCCTGGATTTATTTCTTAGATACATATCTTAGATCTATTCGTTCAGAAGAGTGAGACGCAGTGATACCCCAGTAGCAATGAGCTACTCCTAGCACTCAGATCTGAATTTCAAATTCTCTAATCATGCTCTAATAAGAAGAACCAGTGCACCTTGAAGAGCTGACTGATTCCAGAGTTGGGGCAAAAAAAAAAAAAAAAAAGAAAGATGAGTCTGGAGTATCTGGTGATGTATGAAGTTAAGAAAGTGCATAAAAAGAGAGTTGGAAATTGAGGCACATTAAATACTGAAAGAGCACACAGAAGCCAGCTTGAAAGTTCCCAATAGCCATAGACTGAAGCAACAAAATAAATAACTATTGTATCGGATTATAACTCAAAGGTCAAAGTAGTTATGCATGAGATCGATAAGCAGATGGATAGATAGTTTAGGCAGATAGATATAGAGAGAGAGATAGATAGATAGATAGATATAATTAGGGAAAAAGCAACAGCTCTTTCTCTTAGAAGAATTTCAATTTTAAAATGAGAGAAACAGAAAATTACTGTTGGGGCCGGGCGCAGTGGCTCACGCCTGTAATCCCAGCACTTTGGGAGGCCGAGGTGGGTGGATCACCTGAGATCAGGAGTTCGAGACCAGCCTGATCAACATGGAGAAACCCCGTCTCTACTAAAAATACAAAATTAGCCAGGCGTGGTGGCGCATGCCTGTAATCCCAGCTACTCGGGAGGCTGAGACAGGAGAATCGCTTGAACACAGGAGGCGGAGGTTGCTGTGAGCCGAGATCGCTCCATTGCACTCCAGCCTGGGCAACAGAGCGAGACTCCGTCTCAAAAAAAAAAAGAAAAGAAAAGAAAATTACTGTTGGAACAACATAGTAATAATTGTTGCAGGTATTATCCAGTGACAGACTCTAAAGTAGGTGAGTCAGAGTTTAGCACAAATAGGATGTTTGCATAGTCTCAAATTTCAGTCAATTCTCATTATTCACAGTAATAATATCATAGTCCTGTAATATCACCAGCGACACTGAATTAGCAAATACTAAACCATTGTTCCCAAAGAACAAAACAGGGTCAAATTCCTGTAAGATCCTGGTCACATTTTGTCAATGAATCAATACAGAACCCTGTTTGATGCATTTCTGTTTAAAGATGTTTTACCTAATATATATTGTTGATTTGTTAACATTGAGCTCAAAAACAACAGCACTATAACTCATAGCCAAATGAAGTTTATCTAACATATGATTTTCTCCATAAAGCACATCACAATCTTCTTGAACTTAGGGACACTAGACAGCACATCACCAACTTGTGGGCCATTTTAAACAGTGAAATCACCAATGAAAACACAATATTTAAAACATAGCATTAGACAGACTGAAAATAATGACACTTTTATAGTATGAGACCTAAAACAAGAAGGCAGATCATCAGCTTGTTTGATCTCAGTTGGGAATGTGAATGATAGGTTACAAATATTTTGCTGTTCTGTGTATGTCCATAAGTGACTGTAAAATTGACATAATTATTAATATTAGGTTTACAAATAAATTTTAGTGAGTAGGCAAATTCTCAAATATGAACTCTGTAAATGATGAGGATCAATTACCTTTTTTCCACAAAACTGTTTAGAAAATACAAAGGAAAACTAGTAAGCTTATACTGGAGTGTCCTGGCAGACACCGTGTTAGGCAAGTGATCAAGGTTAAACATCACCAGTTATGAATATGGACATTGTGTACCTCTGATATTGAAGCATTTAGAAGGGCCCATCATCTCTGTAGTATCCTACCTATTCTAATAATTGCATAACCCCAATATAATTATTAGAATACATCAGACAAACCAAAATTGAAGAACATTCTAGAAAATGACTGACTAGTATTCTCCAAAAGTATACTAGTTTGAAAAACAAGGAAAAAATGGAGAACTGTCACATATTGGAGTAGACTACAGAACCATAACAAATAAGTGCATTATGAGATCCTGCATTGGATCATGGATCAGAATTTTTTAAAAATTTAATGTTAAAACTGGTGAAATCTAAGTAAGCTCTGTAAATTAGTTGATAATATTATACCAAGATAAATTTATTGGTTTTGAACATTATACCATCGTTACATAAGACGTTAACAGAGAAAGCTGGGTGAACTCCATTATTTTCAAAACTCTTCTATTATTATAAAATTATTGAAAAAATCTGTTTTTAAAAAGGCTCATAAATAACACTTTATGGGACAAACTTTGCTCTAGATCAACCATGTTCCTCTCATCTCCTAGAAATTACTGATCTTTTTACTGTTTCCATGGTTTTCCCTTTATCAGAATGTCATATAGCTGGAATTACACAGTATGGAACTTTTTCACATTGACTCTTCTCACTTATTAATATTCATTTAAGCTTCCTCTACATCTTTTCTTTATGTCTTTTCATGACTTAATAGCTCATTTCTTTTTAGCAAGGAATAATGTTTCATTGTCTAGATATAAGATACTTTATCCATTCACCTACTGAAGGCCATCTTGATTGCCTCCAAGTTCTGACCATTATGAATAAAGCTGCTATAAACATTTGTGTCCAAGTTTTTCTGTGGATATAAGTTGTAAACTTTCTTGCATAACTACCAAGGAATTTAACTGATGGATAGTATGGTAAGAAAGTATGGTAAGAATATATTTAGTTTTGTAAGGAACACCCAAACTGTCTTTCGAAGTAGCTGTACAATTGTGCATTCTCACTAGCAGTGACTGGGGGCTCCTCTTGCTCCACATTATCACCAGCATTTGGTGGTGTCAGTGTTTCAGATTTTGCCCATTCCAATATGTGTGTAGTTGTATCCCACTGTTGTTTAAACATTTAACTGATAACATATAATGTACAGCATCTTTTCTTGTGCTTATTTGTCACCTATTTTTTTGGAGACAGCGTCTCGCTCTGTCACCCAGGCTGGAGTGCAGTAGTACAATCTCGGCTCACTGCAGCCTCTGCCTCCTAGGTTCAAGCAATTCTCCTGCCTCAGCCTCTCGAGTAGCTGGGATTACAGGTGCCCACCACTGCACTGGGCTAATTTTTGTATATTTAGTAGAGACAGGGTTTCACCATATTGGCCAGGCTGGTCTCGAACTCCTGACCTCAGGTGATCCGCCCACCTCAGCCTCCCAAAGTGCTGGGATTACAGGCGTGAGCTACCACACCTGACCTATTTGTCATCTCTATATCTTCTTTTGTGAGGTGTCTGTTAAGATCTTTGGCCCGTTTCTTAATCTGGTTGTGTGTTTTCTTATTGTTCAGTTAGTTTCAAAATGTATTTGTATATTTTGAATCACAGTTCTTTATTACATGCATTTTTTGCAAATATTTTTGCAAAAATAAATGGCTTGTCTTCTCATTCTCATGACATTGTATTTTTCATATCAGAAGGTTTTAATTTTAATGAAGTGCAGCTTATCAATTGTTTTCTTAATGGATTGTGCCTTTGGTGTTGTGTCTAAAAACTCATCTCCATACCCAAGTTGTGGTCATCTAGGTTTTCTCCTGTCTATTATTTAGTAATTTTATATCTTTGTATTTTACATTTAGGTTTATGATCCATTTGGGTTAATTTTTTAAAGGATAAGGTCTGTATCTGGATTCATATATATTTTCTTTTTGCATGTGGATGTCCCTGTGTTCCAATACCATTCACTAAAAAGACTATTTTCGTTCCATTGCATTTTCTTTGCTCCTTTGTCTAAGAGCAATTGACTATATTTATGAGGGTCTACTTCTGGGATCTCTACCATGTTCTATTTAATCTATTTGTCTATTCTCTCATGATTATAACTCTTTATTACAGTGGCTTTATAGTAAGTCTTGAAGTCAGACAGTGTTGATGGATAGCAAAGTAGGGGCACTAATACTAATATGGCTCTGGGTACTTGACAGAATGTGGGATAGAAGCAGCCTATAGTTAATTTTATTTCAATGTTGCTGATTTCTAGCTTTCACCAACAAGAAGGCGACAGGAAATGGAGTGGCTTTGTGCAAAAATCATTGGACTGGTTGAGAGACCAGGTTTCAGTCCTAGCACTCCCACCGACAGGGCTGCTCACTTCACTACTTAAGTTCTTTCGACCTCGATTTTATTATTTGTGCAAAGAAGATATGTAACTAGAGGGCCTCTAAGATCCTTTAAAATTCTGATGTTCTTTGACTCTAAAATAAACCTACCTTGATGGCTTTTAGGAGGTGGCACTTCTGGGAATTCAAGAATAGGATATATCTAGTATATTGTTGATTTTTTCCACTGTGTATTCTCATAGTTTTAATTAGAAATTGAACATTTTGAAGTTCACAAAAACTAGAAACAGTTTTAATGTTAGTATAAAAGAGTTTAGTCTTTATTCACCTAATGGTATTTTGATAATTCGTGTATTTTAACTATGTCACAGAGAAACTGAGTATGCAATAGTAATCACTTCCTGCAAATAGTGATTTTATAAATATTTTAAAGCAAATCCTGGGAATTTATCAAAATGAAAAAGTATAATACAACTATAATGGGATTAAATTAAGATTAAAGCACCTTATTCATACATTTAAAGGTTTATATTATTATTTGTACACATAACAAAACTGTCATTAATTAGAGATATTACAGAACCCATGGGTTATATTCTAAATTGGATTGGTGAAGGATGAAACACAAAAAGGACCATTCAGTACAGGACTTCAGAAACTGATGAGGAATTTACTTCTGAGAGATACCAGTTAGAAGAAAGTATTTGTCCAAATGTTCTGAATTCACCATATACCATCAAGAGAACATCACTCATATAAAATGCTTTTTGTCACTGCTGAAGATAGAATTTTTTTTCAGTGAAATATGATACTGCAGGAATGGTAGAAAGCATTAAAGAATAGTTACCAAAGGATCAAAAAATGTGTGGAAGAAATACATACACGTAATACAAATTTATAATTTACATTTAATTAAACATAAGAGCAAATATTTATTTTTGTACCATCATTGGAGTTTGATTAAATTTCAGTAAGCAAAGAGGGTAACAGTAATCTACATTCTGGCAATAAGATAGTATCTCCTAATCATGGCAGTGTATCAGAGTGTCTATCACTTCATGAATTCTAGCCACTATCATCACTTGGTTAATAGTAGCTTAAAAAAATCCTACACTTTGCCCAGACATACATGTTTAAGGTTGTACTCTGGATGTTCATTTTATGTTATCCTAGTAGTCACCAATTTTCCAGTCAAAAAATAAATCTCTTTGCATGTCTCCAACTATGATTTATTGTTAATGATACTTATAATTGAATGTGTTAATCACTTTAAGGTTCAAATCAACAGTGGTACATACTGTACCCATATAACATATATTTTCCTCCTGAGTATATAAATTGGTTTTAGTCAAAATAAAATAATTTCCTTTCAATATTCTTAAAGTTTGCCTTTTCATCTCTGTATTTAATTCATCAATATTGTCAATTCATCATTTGTTCTCATCATCTGAATAATAATTTTAGCTTCCTCCTGGAAGGAATACAATATATGTGAAACATAAAAATTAATTTAATGTTGCAAATATTTGTGAAATACAAATTTAGCAGCATTACTAAAAATCAGAATCCTTTAGTAATTATCAATTTATCAAAATCACTTTAAAAAAATTACAATATGATAAATTGCAATTGTACTGTCACCATTTTACCTCAAGAAATATCAATCAACTCTATTTAAAAAATTGTCTACCCTTATTTCTCTGTGAAATGTCAAAAGGGACAGCCGAGGTTTTGGATATAGATGAGAAACCACAAATTTCATAGGTCTATCAAATTTTATAGAAAGGTAAATTACATAAAATCCCATTAGTTTAGTTTTTTTAAAAAAACCTTTGATGTCTGGTGTATTATTTCCACCCTGTAACAGGTTCGAGTCTCCATTTGAAGCCTCAAAATTGCTATCGGTGATCACTTTTCATTTCCTTGACTGATTCAAGATGGGTATCAAAGATTACTTGTAAAAGAAAGGGGAAATGTTTCACTCTTGTGAAAGCCAGAATTCATAGTTATTGATTGCATTTTCTTATGTAATAATGTATTAGAATTTCTCAAACTTTACTGTGTATAAAAATCACCTACCGAGCTTCTTAGAAAGAGAGATAATTAAGCCTGCCTCCTGAAATTCTGATTCATTCACTCTGGCTGGGGCCCAGAAAACTTCCTTTTTAAACCAAGAGCTTTAATTAAAAACTAAAGGATTCATGGCCGGGCATGGTGGCTCACGCCTGTAATCTCAGCACTTTGGGAGGCCGAGGCGGGCGGATCACGAGGTCAGGAGATCAAGACCACTGTGAAACCCCGTCTCTACTAAAAATACAAAAAAAATTAGCCGGGCGCGGTGGCAGGCACCTGTAGTCCCAGCTACTCGGGAGGCTGAGGCAGGAGAATGGTGTGATCCTGAGAGGCGGAGCTTGCAGTGAGCCAAGATGGCGCCACTGCACTCCAGCCTGGGCAACAGAGCAAGACTCCGCCTCAAAAGAAAAAAAAAAAAAAAAAAAAGCTAAGGGATTCAGAATCAGATGATTATGGGGCCATACTTTGAAAAACAACATATTTGTGGCAGGTATTTAAAAGTTGCAGAAGATATGAGTTTTGACTTTCTGTTATGACTGGAATTTCAAAAAACAATGACACTTTTCTATGTACTATATAGTACTCAAAGACATTTTGCCAAAAATGAGACGTGTTCCTAAACCATCAATCAGTTCAAAGAGGAGAGATAAATTTTCACCATCTGCAGTACGTCTTACTTAAGATTGTTATTATTTTCCAAAATATTCACTATAAAAAGGGCTTATAGGAGTAGGTTTGCTTTCTTTTGTTCTTCTGCCTTCTGCCATGTGAGGACGCAGCAAGAATGCCCTTACCAGTATTGATAGCTTGATCTTGGACTTCCAAGCCTCCAGAAATGTGAGAAATAAATGTCTGTTTTTAATAAATCATCCAGTCTATGATATTCTGTTATAGCAGCACAAAAGAGACTAAGACAGAATCCTTAGCAACAGAAATTAAGCTAGCAACAAAATTACATTTTGAATGTTAAACACGTAATCTATCTACAGTAATATTGTATGCAAGGCTTTCTAATTCCAAGTATGGAAATCAGATTTCAGGGAATTGAAGAAATACTATTTGGTAGGAAAGTTGTCTGTATGCCTCATTCAAACTGTGGAAATGGAAATGAAGAAATTAAAAGAAAGAGATGAAATGAACCGATTAAAGTGAAAATCATCAGATGGGGTTTAAAATGTTATATACTGTTTACAAGAGACACATCTAAAGCATATGGATACAGAAGAGTTCAAAGTAAATAAATGTATAGGTAAAAAAAGCATTATTTGCAAATATAAAGCAAAAGAGAGTTTGTATAGTTAAATTCATACAGAACAAATTAGACTTTAAAAAAATGATTACTGAAAATAAAACATTCTGTAATTATGAAAGGTTGAATTCACTAGAAGAATTGGTGTGTGGGTTTTTTGTTAAAAAAAGCTATTAAAAATTTGATAGAAATTGTATTGAATCTACATATTGCACTGGGTAGCCTGGGCATTTTAACAATATTAATTTTTACAATCCATGAGCATGGAATATATTTTCACTTATTTGTATTTTCTTCAATTTCTTTCATCAATGTCTTTATAGTTTTCAGTGTACAGATATTTCACTACTTTGATTAAATGTATCCTAAATATTGCATTATTTTTGGTGCTATTCTAAATGAAACTGTTTTCTTCAGTCCATTTTTTGAATAGCTCACTGTTAGTACAGAAACACAATTGATTTTTATATACTGATGCTGTATCCTGCAACCTTACTCAAATCATTTACTAGTTGTAACAGCTTTATGGTGAACTCTTTAGGGTTTTCTTTTTTTTTTTTTTTTTTTTTTTGAGACGGAGTTTTGCTCTTATTGCCCAGGCTGGAGTGCAATAGTGTGATCTCAGCTCACTGCAACCTCTGCCTCCCGGATTCAAGCGATTTTCCTGCCTCAGCCTCCCAAGTAGCTGGGATTACAGGCACGCGCCAGCACACCTGGCTAATTTTTGTATTTTTAGTAGAGGTGGGGTTTCTCCATGTTGGTCAGGCTGGTCTGGAACTCCCAACCTCAGGTGATCCGCTGCCTCGGCCTCCCAAAGTACCAGGATTACAGGTGTGAGCCACCGTGCCCAGCCAGGGTTTTCTTTCTATGAGAACGTGTCACCTGTGACTAGAAAGAGGTTTTATTCTTTGTTTCCAATGCGTATGCCCTTTATTTCTTTTTCTTACCTAATCGCTCTGGCTAGAACTTCAAGTATAATGTTTAATAAATGTGTCAAAGTAGGCATCCTCTTTTTCTTAATCTTAGAAAAAAAGTATTCTGACTTTCACCATTAAATATTATGTTAGCTGTAGATGTATTGTCTATCATGATGAGAAAGTTTCTTTCTATTCCAAGATCGTGGATTGTGTGATGATGAGTATTATTGTTGTTGGGTTTTTGGTTATTTGCTTGTTTACCTTCATTCCACTAATGTGGCATATTACATTGATTAATTTTTAATAGTTAAACCAATTTACATTATTGAGATAAATTTCTGTTTGTCATGGTATTTAATCCTTTTAATGGGTTGGTGAACTCAGTTGGCTAGTATTTTTCCCAGAACTTTTGCATCTATATTCTTCGGAAGTATTGGTCTGTGGTTTTATTTCTTTGGTCTTTAAATGTTAGGGAAAATTCTCCATGAACATATCTGAGCCTGGGCTTTTATTCGTTGGAAGATTTTTATTTACTGATTTCATCTCTATGCTTGTTATAGGATTAAGATTTTACTTTTCTTCTTGAGTCAGTTTTGGTGGTTTGTGTATTTCTAGAAGTGTGCCTATCTCTTCTAGATTATCTAATTTGTTGACATACAAGTATTCATAGTGTTCTCATAGATTTTTTTATCTGTAAGATCAGTAGTAATATCTCCACTTTCATTTCTGATTTTAGTAAATCGAATCTTACCCTTTTTGTTCTCAATTTAACTTATGGTTTGTTGATTTTATCTTCAAAGAATCAACATCTACTTTTGTTTATTCTACTGATTACTCATTCTATATTTGTTTATCCCTATTCTAACCATTATTATTTCTTTCTTTCTGTGAGATTTCTATTTAGCTTATTCTTCTTTTTCTACTATAGGACTTTATAGCCATAATTTTTTCTCTGAGCACTACCTTGCTAAATTCCATAAATTTTGGTGTGTTATGATTCTATTTTCATTCATTAAAAGTATTTTCTATTTTCTTTTGTGATTCCTTTGCCAACCCATATGTTGGTTAAGAATGCACTGTTTGGTGGTGCGGCAGCCCACCTGAGAGCCACATGGGGCAGGGGAGCCCCCACCCCCCAGCCAAGGGAAGGAGTGAGTGAGCCTGCTACTCGGCCAGGGAAACCATGATTTTTCCACGGAATTGTGCAACCCACGGATCAGAAGATCCCACTCCTGAACCCATGCCACCAGGGCCTAGGGTCCCGACCCAGGAGTCATGCAGATTCTCAACAGCCTCTCAGCTAGAATCTGCTTAAGCCTGCCAAGTGCCCAGAGGGAGGGGCAACCAGCATCACAGCTGCAGCTGCCTGCTGTCTAAGCCACTTGAGCTCCTTCAGGGAGGGGCAGCAGCCAGCAATGGGACTCATAACTGCCTATCACGCTAAGTTCCCTGGGCTAGGGAAGGGCAGCATCCATCTCTATACCTCCAGGTCATGCTTTTCCCCTGCTAGAGCCAGGGAGGCTGGATGGCCTCGTTCCAAGAGGTGTCCCCCACATCCCAACACACCGGCTATGGCAGACTGCAGCCCGAGCACCTCTTCAGACCTGACCCTGACTCATCCTTCCTTACTGGGTGGGGCCTCCCTGCAGGAACTCCAACAACTCCAGTCAGAGGCTCAGGGACAGAACCCTGATCTCCCTGGGCCAGAGCCCCTAGGGGGAGGGGTGGCCATAGTCTCTGTGGACCAGCACACTTAGCCTTTCCTCCTGGTAGTTCTGAGGAATCCAGGCAGCCCAAACGAGTGGGTTTCCCCCTAGCAAAGCACACCTCCTCCACCAAGAGACAGTCAAAGTTCTCCACTAAATGGGTCCTGTTCCCTGTGCCACCCAACTGGATGAGAACTTCCAACAGGGGTTGTCAGACACTCTATACAGGAGTGATCTTATTGTCATCAGGTTGGTGCCCCTCGAGGTCAGAGATCCCAGAAAAAGGAACAGGCACCCAACTTTGCTGTTCTCCAGCCTCCTTGAGTAACATCTCCAGGTGTAGGAGCAAAACAGATGATTACAGCCTGAAGTGAACCCCCAGCAAACCTCAGCAGCCCTACAGAAGAGGGACCTGACCATTGAAAGAAAAACAAACAAACAGAAAGCAACGACAACAGCATCAACAACAACAAAAAGTCCCTGCAAAAACCCCATCCAAGGGTCAACAGCCTTAAAGATCGAAACTAGACAAACTCATGAAGGTGAGAAAGAATCAATGAAAAAACACTGAAAACACAAAAGGCCAGAGTGCCTCTTCTCCACATGATTGCCATGCCTCTCCAGCAAGGGTGCAGAACTGGACACAGGATGAGATGGATGAATTGACAGAAGTAGGCTTCAGAAAGTGGGTAATAAAAAACTCCACTGAGCTAAAGGAGCATGTTCTAACCCAATGCAAAGAAGCTAAGAACCTTGATAAAAGGTTAGAGGAGCTGCTAACTAGAACACCCAGTTTAGAGAGGAACATAAATTACCTGATGGAGCTGAAAAACACATCATGAGAAGTTCATGAAGCATACACAAGTATCAATAGCTGAATTGACCAAGTGGAAGAAAGGATATCAGAGTTTGAAGACCACCTTGCTGAAATAAGCATGCAAACAAGATTAGAGAAAAAATAATGAAAAAGAACTAACAAAGCCTCCAAAAAATACAGGACTATGTAAAAAGACCAAACCTACAATTTATTGGAGTACCCGAAGGAGACGAGGAGAGTGGAAACAAGCTGGAAAACACACCTCAGGATATTACCCAGGATAACTTAGCCAACCTAGCAAGGCAGGCCAACATTCAAATTCAGGAAATTCCAGAGAACACCACTAAGATACCCCATGAGAAGATCAACCCCAAAACACATAATCATCAGATTCTCCAAGGTCAAAATGAAGGAAAAAATGTTAAGGGCAGCCAGAGAGAAAGCCCAGGTCACCTACAAAGGGAAGCCCATCAGATTAACAGTGGCCCTTTCAGCAGAAACCCTATAAGCCAGAAGAGATTGGGGGCCAATATTGAACATTCTTAAAGAAAAGAATTTTCAATCCAGAATTCATATCCAGCCAAACTAAGCTTCATAAGCGAAGGAAAAATAAAATCCTTTCCAGACAAGCAAATGCTGAGGCATTTTGTCACCACCAGTCCTGCCTTGGCAAAAGCTCCTGAAAGAAGTGCTACATGTGGAAAGGAAAAACCAGTACCAACCACTGCAAAAAACACACCAAAATATAAAGACCAATGACACTATGAAGAAACTGCATCAACTAGTGTGCAAAATAACCAGCTAGCATCATGATGACAGGATCAAATTCACAATAACATAACAATACTAACCTTACATGTAAATGGGCTAAATGCCCCAATTAAAAGACACAGACTGGCAAATCGGAGAAAGAGTCAAGACCCATTGGTGTGCTGTATTCAGGAGACCCATCTCACGTGCAAAGATGCACATGGGCTCAAAATAAAGGGATGGAGGAAAATTTACCAAGCAAATGGAAAGCAAAGAAAAAACAATCCTAGTCTCTGACAAAACAGACTTTAAACCAACAAATACCAAAAAAGACAAAGAAGGGCATTACGTAATGGTGAAGGGATCAATTCAACAAGAAGAGCTAACTATCCTTAATATAGATGCACCCAATACAGGAGTACCCAGATTCATAAAACAAGTTCTTAGAGACCTGCAAAGAGACTGTCTTAGACTCCCACACAATAATAGTTCTGGCAAAGTCAATGTTGAATGTGTATGTTGATAGAAATAATCCAGTAAAAATTTTAAATTAGTATAGAGAAGATCCGAACCAAATCAGGCTGATCAATGTAAGGGAATAAACAGAAAATTTGACTCTGATTTTTCTCTATATTCTTAGTTAAGCACAAAAGAAGAATATCAGCTAAGAGTAAGAAAGGAAGGGAGTGCTGGATGTCACTAGTACTGATCAGGTTTCAAATTACTGTAGGAAACTTTACTATAGCAAATATTACTAAAGGAAAACCATCTCTCATCAAAAGGTCATCACTCACTCAGAATTTGCCTATGCAAAAACACACCAAAATATAAAGACCAATGACACTATGAAGAAATTGTATCAACTAGTGTGCAAAATAACCAATAATAAATAAAATCTATTTGCTTTTCTCTCAATCTACCCATCTACATATACATCTACCAATCTACCTCTTGTAATGTCGTCATATCCTATAATTTCCTAGGTAGATATTAGTCCTCTCTGTTACAATAAGCACCTATATTACTGAAGATAAGCAAATTGCATTAAATAACAAGAAAGAGAAACTATATTACTCCTTAAGCTTTGTTTCACAAACCAGACCTTTATAAGCTATTTTAGTAGGTTCTATTTTTTGTTGTTGTTTCCTTCACACAGAAAAAAAATATTTTACTGGTATAACAAGGTCTAAATTACAGACTGTAGAGATTTTTCCAAAGGGCAGGCATCCAGGCATCATTGAATAACAAGAACTATAGCTTTATGTTTTAAAATAAAATCAGCTGTTTTGCTGATTAGGTAGAAAATCCAACTGCTTCATGCTGTAAATAATAATTACAAATCTATATTACTGGAATCTGAGCTCAGTTGGGGAGAAAATTGGCCATTACATGTAATAAGAAGTAAAATTTTATAAAATATGTAAAACCCAACTGGGCACTGTGGCTCATGCCTGCAATCCCAGCACTTTGGGAGGCCGAGGTGGGTGGATTACCTGAGGTCAGGAGTTTGAGACAAACCTGGCCAACATGGCAAAACCCCATTTCTACTAAAAGTACAAAAATTATCCGGGTGTGGTGGTGGGCACCTGTAATCCCAGCTACTCAGGAGGCTGATGCAGGAGAATTGCTTGAACCTGAAAGGCAGAGGTTGCAGTGAGCTGAGATCATGCCATTGCACTCCAGCCTGAGTGACAAGAGTAAAACTCCGTCTCAAAAAAAAAAAAAATGTAAAACACATGCTGAGATGTTATCAGTATTTAATAAACATTCATGGCAATGGCAATTATCTGTGGACCTTGATGTGCTTTATGTCAGGCCACAGCACACGTCATTAAATGTCACTAAACACTGTGCTCTTAAAGATAATTTCCAATTCAAAAAATAGCAATATTTTATTTCAAAAAAGTTCTTATTTTTCCAGAAAACATTTTTCTTATCGATTGTCAAACTACATAATATATGTTAACCAAAATCAACATTATGAGACATGATGACAATTATCCCCCATAGGAAAATAAATTTCCTCTTTGCTAAATACTCACTAAAGCCCTACAATTCAATCTCTGATTATCAGTAATTAAATAAGCACAGATGATGCATATTTTATCTTTTAGAAATAGTGTAGAGTTTCCAAAAACACTGCAAATTTTTATCCATTTGATTACTTGCTCAGCTTATTACATCCCTTCCCAGAGCCAATATATTTGAGATAGTTCTAATTTTTTTAGAATCTGTTTTTCTTGTATAACATTTGACTTATGAAAAAGTTTTTCCTAACAGAAATTAGTTCATTGCAATAATAAAATGCATATAAAATTTACACATGTATTTAAATTAAAGGAAATGTATTATAATTAAGTTAATTATATTTAGGGAAATTATTATTATATGATATATGTCAAGATCCAATATATTAATAAGTGAAATTAATGAAATAAATTTCAACTAATTAACTAGTTAGAATCACTGCTTTGTGCTTTGAATATATTATCTACTGCTTGTAGTAAAGTTGCAAAACAAACAAAAAAACCCAAATGTATTTAAAAATGTAAAACTTCCAGTTAGACATTTATAGTCACAAAATGGAATTATTTTAAAATATTTTTAATATAAATTTCATTTTTACATTTTTTTACAGTTGCAAAAATTGTGCATTTATTTGTGTGTGTTGGAATAATTATGATCTCATTCTATGCCCCAATGTCATGACGTGTATTGTTTTCTTCTCTATTGTCTTCCAAACTTGGAATAATGCCTAAAAGAAATGTTGGTTAAATGAATGAAGATGAATGAACATGCATCTTGGAATAATCTTTTACTTTATAGATATAAATATTTGTGTAGGCAAAAAATTTACAAAATAAGTAATACTTTATGGTGAAAAATAATATTAATCTCTAGTTTCTAATGACTAAATAGGTAAATGAGTCAGTGTTCATTCATTCAACAAATATTTTTTATTCAATGTTTACTATATGCATTCCAGTGTTAGCATCAAAGATACAGCATTAGCAGATATTTATCCAAACCCCAACTTCTTTGAATATAAATTTTTGTAGTGGAAAAAAGATAACGAGCAAATAATTAAAATACATTTTATGTCAGATTGTGATCATTGACATGGACAAAAATAAATTAATGGATAAAAATTATATGAACTTTGAGATTGAGATTTTTTTTTTTTTTTTTTTTTTTTTGAGACAGAGTTTCACTCTTGTTGCCCAGGCTGGAGTGCAATGGCGCGATCTCGGCTCACTGCAACCTCCACCTCCCAGGTTCAAGTGATTCTACTGCCTCAGCCTCCTAAGCAGCTGGGATTACAGGCATGCGTCACCACACCCAGCTAATTTTGTATTTTTTAGTAGAGATGGGGTTTCTCCATGTTGGTCAGGCTGGTCTTGAACTCCCGACCTCAGGTGATCCACCCGCTTCGGCCTCCTAACGTGCTGGGATTATAGGCGTAAGCCCCCATGCCCGGCCAGGGATTGAGATTTTTAAGGTGAAGGAATAATTTACTAAGAACATAACGTTTGAGCAAATACCTAAATAAAGTAAGAGAATGAGCCCTATGTTTATCTAGGTGAAGAGAACTCCTGGAAGATGAAACAAAAATAAAAAACTACAGCAACCCTGAGGTTGATTATTCAAGGTAAATTATGGCAGCTCGACAGGGGAGAGATCATGGAATAAGAGGAACAAGAGTAGTAAGAGACAAAATTGTCAAAGAAAAGAGTCAAACTCTGTAAAATATCCAAAGAGATTTATTCTGAGCCAAATATGAGTGACCATGGCCTGTGGCACAGCCCTCAGGAGGTCCTGAGAACATGTGCCCAGCTCGTGGGGGCACAGCTTGGTTTTATATATTTTAGGGAGGCATGAGACATCAATCAAATACATTTAAGAAATACATTGGTTTTGTCCAGAAAGGCGGGACTACTCAAAGCAGGGGCTTCCAAGCTATAGGCAAATTTAAACATTTTCTGGTTGACAATTGGTTGAGTTTATCAAAAAACCTGGGATCATAGAAAGGAAATGTTCAGGTTAAGATAAAAGATTGTGAAGACCAAGGTTCTTCTGAAGTCTTATAGTGGCTGCCCTTGGAGACAATAGATGACAAATGCTTCCTGTTCAAATCTTTAAAAGGTGCTAGACTCTTAGTTAATCTCTTTAGGATTGGGAGGGCCTGGAAGAAAAAAATTCTAGCTATGTTAATAGAGATTGTTTACAGATGCAAATATTCCCTCACAAAGGACTTTGCAGGGCCATTTCAAGATATGGCAAAGAAACACGTTTTGGGGTAAAATATTTTGATTTTCTTCCTTGTCTCATAACGTTATGCCAGAGTCAGATTGGAAAGCAAATCATGATATATAGGATTAAATAAAACCCATCTGATGAGAATTTATTATTTGTAGGGCTTGACTCCCCAGACCCCTTAGATAGGAATTTGGGAAAGAGAAAAAAATCAGAGTTTAGTCCTGAAAATCAAATGAAGTATCTGGTTTATGGTAAAGAATTTTGAGTTAATTTTTGAATGAACTTTGAATGAGATGGGGAGTAGTGGGAGAGCGTGGAGCAAGGAAGAGACCTGATTTGACTTCAGCTGTTAAAATTTTTCTCTTTGTTGGTAGAATAGAGTTTGGAGAACAGAGAAAGCAGGAAGAGCAGATAGGAGGCTATTGGGATGATTTAGGTGTGTCATAAGGTGAAAGCTGGGACTAGTGTGGTAGAATATGTTGTGGTAAGAAGACAATGATTCTGGGCCGGGCGTGGTGGCTCACACCTGTAATCCCAGCATTTGGGAGGCTGAGGTGGGCGGATCCCGAGGTCAAGAGACATAGACCATCCTGGACAACATGGGGAAACTCCGTCTCTACTAAAAATACAAAAATTAGCTGGGCGCAGTGGCACACGCCTGTAGTCCCAGCTACTTGGGAGGCTGAGGCAGGAGAATTGCTTGAACCCGGAAGGCAGAGGTTGCAGTGAGCGAAGATTGTGCCACTACACTCCAGCCTGGAGACAGAGAGGGACTATGTCTCAAAAAAGAAAAAAAAAAGAGACAGTGATTCTGGATATATGTTGCAAACAGAGTCAACAGGATTAGTTAAAAGATTACTTGAGGGAAAAGACAAGGATCAAGTTGCTACTAATGAAAAGACTATAGAAAGAGGTGGTTTAAAGAGGGAGAGCAGGAAGTTAGTTTAGAACATGTTAAATTTTAAGATTTCCATTAGCTATCCAAATAGAGATAATGTGTAGGCCACTGAATATTCGATCACAAACTTCAGAAATTTGTACAGGCTGAAAAAAGAAATCTGAAAGTTACTCGCATATAAATGATTATTTGAAGCCATGAGGCTTGATGAAATCACTTAAGATATGCTTATAGAAAAAGAAGATAAGATATTGAAAGGCTGAGTTCTGGAATACTTTGACATTTAGAGGATGTGAGAAGAGGAAGAATAAGCAAAATATATTAATGCTGTGAGAAGAAAGGTAAGAAGAAAATGAGGGCTGTATTGTGTCTTAGAAGGCAAGTGAAAAACTGTTTCAGGGGTAGCAGATGATTTTTTTTGATGGCCTATAATTCAAATCTGGGAAGTGTTTAGGAGAGAGGAAAGTTGTGGAAGAGAAAAGAGCTACTATATGTAATGTCTGGGCAGAGGAAGCATTGCCCTCATAGGTGAGAGTCACTTTTCAGCTAGAGAAAGAAGATACAGGGAACATACAGAAAAGTTGATAAAGGGATATAGGTGATTTTCCCAATGACAGATTGCAGTTTACAGAAGATGGTGTTGTAGGGCTTTAGAATTTGGAAATGGGTGAGAATTCTGGTCAGAAATGTAGATATACACTACCCTGGGGGAAAAGGGTACGGAGAATTAGGGATGACCTATAAAACTTGTTTCCTTGTGGCGACAGATATAACAGGGATAAATCCATAATGAAATGTTTCCTGATAGAAGGAAGATAGATAGTTATAGTAAGATCTCATCGCCTTCCATTATTTTGGAGGGTGAGCCTTTGGGGATGAGAAAAAATGGGGAGCTTTGCAAACATACACTACATATAAGGGGCCACTAATGGTTTGAAAATAATCCACCAATTATTTAATACTTCTTAACTACCTAAATGTAGGGGTGTGTGTGTGTGTGTGTGTGTGTGTGTGTGTGTGTGTGTGTAGGTACAGATATAGATATAGATCTTCTTATATATGAGCTTAATATTCTCCAAACTCAGCCCTCACAAATAACAAACCAATGTCATATGTGGAAAGCTTATTAATATGCCCAAGAATTCAGTGTTTGGGTATAAAATGAATGTCTCACCATTTACCTTTTTCTTTCTGTCAATTTTCTTCCTGATAGAACTTGTGGTAAATATCACAATACCATTTATGGGTGACAGCAAGATAAACAGAACTCAATAATTACTCTGTCTGTTCCTATCAAGATGGCAGGGGCCCTAGTACCTGCCCAGTTGCTATAGAAAAGGATATTCATTTTAGCTACCACAACTCAGGAAAAATAAATAGCAACAAAAGGTAAGGAGTGATAGTACCTAGCCAAAATAAGAAAATCCAAAAATGAAGGCTTTTCAAAAATAAAATGCATTCATCATTTCCCTTATATGAGATAACCAGAAAATTGTAAATCTAATCCATTCTAAAAGATTAAATGATGATTGGCTCACAGAGCTGGTAATGATAGAGATTTTTATTTGTGTACTTATTTCCTCCTCATAGAGATCATGGCAACTTGTATTCATTTGTATTACTTTTAGACCTACAAAGATAGTGATACCAGCTAAAAGAAGAAAAAGACAACCATTTCATGTTATGTGTAATTGGATATTTGACATTTTAGATAGAGTTCTGATTATACTTGACAGATGCATTTTTATTTTCATTTTATACTCTCTTTTTAACAAGCATAGTTTATTTTTCTTGATTTTTTTCTCTAAAATAAATGTTTGAAATAATAGAAGATTTTAATTTCATTTTTCTGAATGTAATATTTATGCTAGAATTAAAATTTGAAAGACATTAATTGTATACATTCAAAAACAAAGGTAATGAGAAACAATATTCACATATAATAATACAGGATTTTTAGATTTTTAAGAATGTACCAGATGCAAAAGGAATGGGTTAGTACAACCCTTAGTTTATCAGAGTCTAATAAGTCTTTTTTTTAATGCTGTCTACAAAATTACATTAAGCTTCTAAAAAAAATCACCCATTTTAGCTAAAGCAATCACAACCTTTATTTTCTCTCCAAACTTTCTTGTACGTTGTCCACCTCTTGAGACTAAAGTGAGAAAATATTTTACCATATCCATGGATTTCAAAGGGGAAAAATACAGGCAAAAGAAACATTATTTTCCAGTGATCTCCATTATGCTTTCACAGATTTCTTTTTGGTCATATAAGCCTGTGGGTCATCACCCAATTTTTAGCACACTTTATTTTGTTTCCTCCAAGACAGGCACTCGAAATATAATCTCAACATATTAAAGATATTGATAGACAAGTAATACTTGAAAAAGCATGTTTCATTTTGCAAAACCAAATCCCACTCTCTTATTCTCAGCTCCTTTTGTTCTGAAGTTGGTAAAAATGTGTATAATTTGCCTTTCATTCTACTATCTGAGCATTTTTATTTTAAATTTTTATTGTGTATGCTACTTCTACCACTTAATAAGAAAAGTGTTCCATTTTTTAAGAAACAGAAAAGTATTCTCAACTTAGCATAAAGATTAGAAAAAAGGAAACAAACCTACAGAGAACTGAATTATTAACTGACATCATTAACCAAACCAAAGGACAACAGTATTTTTGAGTTCTAATTGAATGATCCATAAGTATAACCACCTTCTGAATGCAAAAAATATATTCTAGACATACTTAACAGATTGTCCTCCAACAACTCTTTGAAAACATCATCTAATGAGGAGTTTGTATTTCTTAACACATCTTTTTCCTTTATGGAGTAAAATTGGACAATTCTTTTTGTGTTTTAGTTCCACATCTCACTGCCTGGAACTTTCAGTCTCTGGTTGAAGTTCTAGTCTTAGAGCAATGTACACTATTAATCTTCCCTTTCCACACTTAAAAAGACACTTTTGTAAGTTCACTATCATTTGTTCTCTCAAGCAATGAACACAGTTCTGTGAATTTTCCAATATTGTGCTAGTTCGCTAGATCTCCAAGGATTTAAGATCCTATCTTGTGTTTTCTAGGTCCTTTTGTAGTAGACCAATAATGAATAAGGTAAGCTAGTTGCTTTTACATTTTAGCAATGATGAGTGATCACGTGGATCTCCAAATACGGTCCCTGAATTTTTATTTCCTTGGACTACCTGTTCATTGAAATACAGCCATTACTACCTAGATTACAACATATTGACCATTGTAATATCTCAGTCTGTTGAGAGGTTGTAACAAAATATCTTACACTGGGTGATTTATAAATAATAGAAATGTATTTGTCACAGTTCTGGAAGCTGGGAAGTACAAGATCAAAGTGCCAGCAAATTCAGTGTCTGATGAGAGTCTGTTTTTCATAGGTGCCACCTTCTCTGTGTGTTCACATCACAGGCAGAGTTTCACATTGCAGGCAGAGTAAAAGGGAAAAACTCACTCTCTCAAGCCCTTTTATCGAGGCACTAATCCCATCCATGAGGACGTAACCTTCATGACCTAATCATTTTCCAAAAGCCCCATCTCTTAATACCATCAACGTGGGGTTAAGTTCCAACTTTGGGAGAGACACCAACATTCAGACTATAGCATTCTTCCCCTGGCTTCCCAAAATTCATGTCTTTCTCATATAAAAAATGTTATTCCAATAGCCCCAATAGTCTTAACACAATCTCGCATCAATATTAAAGTCTAAGTCCAAAGTGTCATGTAAATATCACCTAAATCAGATATGGGTAAGACTCAAGGAATAATTCATCCTGAGGCAAATTTTCCTTCCCCTGTGAGCCTACGAAATCGCATAGGTTATGTGCTTCCAAAATACAATGCTTAGACAGGCATAAAGTAGACATTCCCATTCCAAAAGAGAGAAATAGAAAAGCAGAAAAGAGCAACAGGTCCTGACCAAATTCAAAACCCAATACAGCAAACAATATTAAATCTTAATAATTTAGTGGTGTGATCTCGGCTCACTGCAACCTTCACCTCCTGGGTTCAAGCAATTTTCCTGCCTCAGCCTCCTGAGTAGCTGGGACTACAGGCACGTGCCACCATGCCTGGCTAATTTTTGTATTTTTATTTGAGATGGGGTTTCACCATGTTGGCCAGGCTGGTCTCAAACTCCTGACCTTGTGATCCACCTGCCTCAGCCTCCCAAAGTGCTGAGATTACAGGCGTGAGCCACCATGCCCGGCCTTTATTCAGATTTTCTATTTCATCAGGATACAGTTTTAATAAGTTATGTGTTTCTAGAAATGTATCAATTTCTTCTAAGTTTTCCAACTTGTTGGCACGTAATTGTTCATAGTTTCTTATCCTTTATATTTCTAGTATCAGTTGTGATATGTCCTCTTTCATTTTTGATTTTATTCATTTGAGTCTTCTTTTTCTTTTAGTATAGGTAAAGTTTTTTGATTTTGCGCATCTTATTTTAATATTAAAATATTAAATGAAACCAACTTAATTTCATTTGTATTTTCTATTGTTTTTCTAGTCCCTATTTATTTCTCTGAACTTTATTATAATTTCCTTCCTTCTATTATGTTTGGCTGAATTGTTCTTTTTCTAGTTCCTTGAGATGTTATGTTAGGTTATTTATTTGATTTTTTTGTTTTGTTTTCTAATGTAGAGGTTTACTACTACATATTTGTCTTTAGAACTGCCTTTGCTATGTTCCATAAATTTTGGTATGTTTGTGTCAGAGTATGCTGACACATGTATATCTCAAGACATTTTTTTTTTTTTTTTTGAGACAGAGTCTCACTCTGTCACCCAGGCTGGAGTGCAGTGGTGCAATCTTGGCTCATTGCAAACTCCGCCTCCCGGGTTCATGCCATGCTTCTGCCTCAGCCCCCTGAGTAGCTGGGACTACAAGCGCCCGCCACCATGCCTGGCTAATTTTTTGTATTTTTTATTAGAGACGGGGTTTCACCGTGTTAGCCAGGATGGTCTCGATCTCCTGACCTTGTGATCTGCCCGCCTCGGCCTCCCAAAGTGCTGGGATTTCAGGCGTGAGCCACCACGCCCGGCCATCTCAAGATATTTTTTATTTCCCTCTTAATTTATTCTTTGACCCACGAGGTATGCAAGAACAGGCGTTCAGGAGTATGTTGTTTAATTTCCACACATTTGTGGATTTTCTAAAATTCCTCTTATTAATGATTTCTAATTTCATACCATTGTGGTCAGAAAAGATAATTTATATAATCTTAATCTTAAAATTGTTAAGACTTGTTTTGTGCCCTAGGATATGATCTATCCTGGAGAATTCTTTGTGTACTTGAACGAGTCTGTATTCTGTAGCTTTGGAATAAAATGTACATATCTTTTAGGTACATTTGATCTACGGTATTGTTCAAGTCTGTTGTTTCTTTATTGATTTTCTGTATGGATGTTCTATCCATTATTAAATGTGAGTATTGAACTCTGCCACTCTTATTGTGTTACTGTCTATTTCTTCCTTTGGTTCTGCTAATGCTTGCTTCACATATTTAGGTGCTACAATGTTGGGTACATATATATTTGCAATTATTATAACCTCTTCATGAAATGATCTCTTAATCACTGTATGATGACTTTCTTTGTCACTGGTGACAGCTCTTGACCTAAAGTTTATTTTGTCTGATGTACATATAGCCATTAGTGATCTCTTTTGACTACCATTTGCTTGGGCATGTAATATGTTTTTCTATTCCTGCACTTTCACTCTGTGTGCTCTTAAAACTAAAGGGAGTGTCTTGGAGGCAGTATATAGTTAGACCTCACAATTTTAGATATTCAGCAATTCTGGGTCATTTTATTGAATAATTTAATACATTTACATTTAAAGTAATTATCAATATAGGTAGGGACTTACTATTGTCATTTTGTTCATTGTTTTCTGCCTGGTTTGTTGTTTACATTCCTTTCTTCTCTTGCTGTCTTCCTTTGTGACTTGATTCTTTGTAGTATTATGCTTTGATTCCTTTCTCTTTATTTTTTATATATCTACAAGAGTTTTGTTTTCTTTGTGATTACCACAAGGCTTCCAGAAAATGCATTATAGCTATAACGGTTTATTTTGAGCTGATAACAACTTAATTTCAAGTGCATACAAAAAAATCTACATTTTAACTTTTTCCCTCCACATTTTATATTATTGATGTTGCAATTTACATTTTTTGTATATTGAATAGCCACACAAATATTAATAAATTATCATAGCTATAATTACTTTAATACTTTTGTCTTTTTTTTTTTTTTTGAGATGGAGTCTTGCTCTGTCACCCAGGCTGGAGTGCAGTGGCGCAATCTCGGCTCACTGCAAGCTCCGCCTCCTGGATTCTCCTGCCTCAGCCTCCTGAGTAGTTGGGACTACAGGCCAACTACAGGTACTACAGGCTACTACAGGTGCCCACCACCACACCTGGCAATTTTTTGTATTTTTAGTAGAGACGGGGTTTCACTGTGTTAGCTAGGATGGTCTCGATCTCTTGACCTCGTGATCCGCCCGCCTTGGCCTCCCAAAGTGCTGGGATTACAGGTGTGAGCCACTGTGCCCGGCCACTTTTGTCTTTTATACTAGAGTTAAACGTTTCTTAAGCACCACCCTTAGAGTATTAGAGTATTGTGAATTTGACTATATTCTTACCTTCACAGTGAGTTTTAAAACTTTTCAATATTTTCATGCTTTCTTTTGTTTCAACCTGCATAACTTTAAGATTTCTTATAGAACAGGTTCAGTGGTAGTGAACTCCATTAACTTTTTTTGTCTAAAAAAGTTTCATTTCTCCTTCATTTCTGAAGGACGCTTTATGCAGCATGGTATTGTTGGTTGGTATTTGTGTGTATGTATATTTTAGCTCTTTTAATATATCATCCCACAGTTTCCTGGCCTGCAGGTTTTCTGCTGAGAAATATGCTGATAATCTTATCATGGTTCTCCTGCATGTTACAAGAAACATTTCTCTTGCTGTTATCAAAATTCTTTTGTGTGTGACTATTGAGGATTTGATTATAATGTGTCTCAGTGAAGACCTCTTTATGTTTAAGCCATTTGATGCTTTTGGGCTTCATGGATTGGAGGTTCATGTCTCTCTCCAGTTTTGGGGAACTGTTTCTGTTGTTATTTCTTTAAATAAGCTTTCTGCCCTTTTTTCTTTATCTGTTTCTTCTTCAACTCTCATAATGCATATATTGATTTCTTGAGAGTGTCCCATAAGCTCTCCGGGTTTTCTTTACCATTTTTAATTCTTTTTTCTATTTATTCCTCTGATAGTGTAATTTCAAATGACCTATCTTCGAACTCACTTCTTCTTTCTTTTATTTAATTACATATGCTGTTGAAACTCTCCATAAAATTTTTCAGAAGGGCCAGGTGCAGTGGCTCATGCCTGTAATCCCAGCATTTTGGGAGGTGAAGGCCAGCAGATCACGAGGTCAGGAGATTGAGTCCATCTTGGCCAACACGGTGAAACCCCGTCTCTACAAAAATTAGCTGGGCGTGGTGCATGTGTCTGTAATCCCAACTATTTGGGAGGCTGAGGCAGGCAAATTGCTTGAACCAGGGAGTCAGAGGTTGCAGTGAGCCGAGATCACGCCACTGCACTCCAGCCTGGAGACAGACAAGACTCTGTCTCAAAAAAAAAAAAAAAAGAAAAAGAAAAGAAAAAAAATTCAGGAGATAGCTGACTAGACACAATCAGGAAATGTCTCTTGCACTGAGAGGAACCAAAGTTTCATGTAAACCATTACACTTCAGACAGATCTTTAGAGAGAAAACACTTAATGAGACAGGTAGTACAGACACCATAGATGAAAACAGAAGTTGAAAAGTCTGCTCAGAGATGTTGGGTGCCAGGATTGGCTCCTGGCCCAAAACCAAATCTAAGAGAAGGGATGAGTGAAGGAACTCCAGGGCACCATATTCCTGCTGCAGATCTCTGGGGTCCTAGCCACAGGAGCTCCCACAACCCCCACAGACCTTTGAACTGGCAGCGGTAGCCACCCAGAGATCAGGCAGAGGAAAAGCTCGAATCTGCATGGAGCCTAGAAGGGTTTTCTTGCCGTGCAGCCGCAGCAAAATTCAAACATAGGCCCCCATCTCCCAAGCATCTCCATCTTGCACTCAGCAGCTTCAGTCCCTGCTGGTTGCCAGACCAGAAGAAAGCAGGACTGCTATTGCCATAAGAGTGGGGGCATCTGATTCACATGTCCCCTGACCTGCTGCCCCCTCTCAAGACTGCCCACCTGGCAGCTCTTGCAGGAGGGTACCCACAGCACACCCCCACTGCCCTGCCGGGGTGATTTGCTGGTAGCCTAGGAGCAGTTTGGCCCTCCTAGCATGGCCACTGCTCAACCCCAAGGTGCTAGAAGACAAATCCATGGTCCCAGTCCCAACTCCCTGGGATTCAAGCATACCACCCAAGAGTATCGAGCTGAGATTGGGTCCTGAACTCGAGCATGGGTGGAGCCCCCACATTGCTAACACATAGGAGACAGTATGCTGTGGATTTCTATGCTAGCGTAGGAGTTGAGCTTTTCTCCCTTCCCAAGACTGTTCTGGGAAGGATGTGGCCTGATAGGCAACTGCAACTTCTTCCCCAGAGAGCTCCATAGCCAGAATAACAGGACAGGCTCAGAGATCTGGATGCAGAAGGCTTTGGATAATCCTAACCAGTATAGCCTTCTCCTGGGGCAGATGCCAGAGGATGACCTGCTGGGTCAGGGGAGCGTGACCTGGGTGGACCCCACAGTTGTCTGCTAAGCTGAAAATTCTGGGCCCTGAGTGCTTTCCTGATTACATACCCACAATACCACTGCTCTACCCAAGTGCTCTACTGCACTACTCTGTCCCTCACCCAAGTCACTACCTGACACCAGCAGACATACCCAACAACCCTCTCTCTGACTCTTGCAAGCATAGGGGATGAGTGAGCCCTCAGGAACTTGCAGGTCTCCTGATGACCTGACCCTCAGCTGGGACTGCCCCTAAGGGAGGTGGGAGTGCAGCCCACCAAACCCTTCCTTGGGGCAAAGGAAACATGGGCACAGCACCAGTACATGGAAAAGATGTTACAAAGGCCTGGGAACAGACTTGGAGAGGGAGTTATCTCTTGCCCCTCACATCCTGTCCTTAGAGCGCTGCTTGCATAAGCACTGAAAACCTCAAAGGTTGAGTGACTAGGAGGATATCTGCTGGCTCTTACTCTTAAGCACCAGCTACTGGACTGCGGTCTGAATTACACTACCAAACAAATATCCCTCCACTATGCAATGCCTCTGCAGCCTACAGTTACCTATCTGAATCCTACAGGTACCTATCTACAGCTTAGGAAACAATATACAACCTTGGTCCTCTGAAAGCACCCAGAAAATAAGCCAATTGATTATACACAACATTCACCATAGTCAAGCCCTCAAGAGAAAGAAGAATATGGAATCAAGCTGCATCGAAATGACCACAAATTTACAAAGAAAAACAAAGCTATCTCCCTCCTATGAGAATGAATCAGTGCAGGAACTCCAGTAATTCAAAAAGTCTCAGTGTTTTGTTACCTCCAAATGATCCCACTAGTTCCCTAGCAATGGTGCGGTGGCTCACGTCTGTAATCCCAGCACTTTGGGAGGCCGAGGCAAGTGGACCACTTGAGGTCAGGTGTTCAAGACCAGCCTGGCCAACATGGGGAAACCCCGTCTCTACTAAAAGTACAAAAATTAGCCAGGCGTGGTGGCAAATGCCTGTAATCCCAGCTACTCGAGAGGCTTAGGTGAGAGAATTGCTTGAACCCCGGAGGCGGAGGTTGCAGTGAGCCGAGATCATGCCACTGCACTCCGGCCTGGGCAACAGAGCAAGACTCTGTCTCAGAAAAGAAAAAAGAAAAGGGAAAAGAGAAAGGAAAGGAAAGGAAAGGAAAAGAAAAGAATAGAAAAGAAAAGAAAAAAGGAAAAGAAAAGGAAAGAAAAAAGAGTAAGTGACGAATTTCCAGGCAATGTTAAAAATTTAAAGTCATAAATTCATTAGATGTGTAGACTAGTTTGGTGGCTTGGCTTATGTAACTAATATAACTGGATTCCAAACCTGCTAATTTGTACCTTGTTAATGTCAGAAATGACTTCACCCCAGAGCTTTACTCCTACCAATGTGAATATTTCCATTTTCATGTATATGTTGATAGACAACAGTTAAATATTCAGCCATCAAATATTTTTGAGAATTAATTTTTTGCTGATTACTCTGTCACACTCTCATATGCACATTTAAAAAATTAGTTCATATTTGAAATATGTTTATACACACACCATTCATATATATATATAAAATCATTGTATTTGATTTTGAGTGCCGTCTTAAATGTGAAATATCACTGTTACATATTTTTTAAAGTTTCATAAATGAATGAATGAAGCAGTAATTGATGCCTATAAAGTAGCAATTTTGATTACTTTTCTACTAATATAGCTATAGTTTGGAGATTATTTACTCTTTTCTCCTAACCCAATGTTAAATGCAATATTAGTGATTTGATTCAGATGTTTAAATACAGGTAGATTCTGATTCAGATTAAATTATATTTCCTAAATTGTAAAAGTAAATAACACCAGGGATATAGGAGTGCATACCAATAAGAATAATGTATTAGTTTTAGAGATATCAACTTCCAGAGTTGATAATTATAAACCAAATAACTATGATAACTTCATGTTGACTTTGGTTTAACATGTATTATGCTTGTCATAAATTACATACTAATAACTAGTCACAATTATGTATCACCTGAAATCCAACAATTTGGTCTGAAGTGAACCATATGTCATAACCAACTGTGAAGGTGAATGTTGAGCTCACATCCTAATGTGGAAACTGAAGAGGCATAGCAAAGATTTGTTATTAAGCAAAAAGCAATCAATCTCACTCCACTGAACCTAGTCAATGCAGCTAAAATTCTCTTTAGAAAATAATTATGAGTCTGTTGTAATGCATAGACATGTGTGTGACCAAGGTATCCAAATTCTGTTCCAAATGGCACAGACAGACATAATGATTTTTAGTCTGGACCTTCTTTATTCAATTGCAGTGAAATTCACTCATTTTAAATTGCAGAATTCGGTGGTAATTAGTACATTTACAATGTTGTGCAATCACCATCTCTGTGTACTTCCAAAACATTGTCATTTTCACAAAAATCAAATCTTGTGTCTTATAAGCAGTCACTCCCTAATCCCTTCTCCAGTCTCTGACAACCAGCAATCTGCTTTCTGTCTCTATGGATTTACCTATTTTAGGTATTTCATATAAAGGATTTATACAATATGTGACTTTTTATGTCTGTCTTCTTTCACTTAAAGTATAGTTTGTAAGGTTTATCCACATTGTATAATAGCATGTATTAATACTTCTTTCCCTTTTATGCCACAATTTGCTTATCTATTTATCCATTGATGAAAATTTGGGTTGTTTCTACTTTTTGACTTCTGTGAATAGTGACACTATGAATATTTATGCCACGTATTTGAGTATAATAGTTTTTCAATTATTTTTGTGCGTAAATCTAGGTGTAGAATTGCTGGGTTATGTGATAATTCGATGTTTAACTTTATAAGGTACGGTCAAACTATATTCCACAGTGGCCAAACCATTTAAAATTCCCACCAGCAATGTACAAGTGTTCCACCTTCTCCACATCCTTGCCAATACTTCTTATTTTTCATTAAAAAATGTGAAATGATATCTGATTGTGATTTTGATCTGCATTTCCCTAACAAGTAGTATATATTATCAGCTATATAATTTGGCAAACATTTTTTCCCAATCTACGAGTTACCTAGTAAGCTTCCTGAAAATATCCTGTGATACACAAAGGGTTTTTTTTAAAAAAAAAAATTTGTTGAAGTTCAGTTTTATCTATTTTTTCTTTTATTGCTTATATCTAAGAATCCACTACCAAATCTAAAGTCAAGAGGGTTTCTTCTAAGAGTTTTTTAGTTTTAGCTTTTATATTTAGGTTATGGATCCATTTTGTGTTAACTTTTGTATATGCTATGAGGTAGGGTTCTAAATTTACTCTTTTGCCTGTGGGTATCCTTTAGTCTCAGTACCATTTGTTAAAGAGACTATCCTTTCCCCTTGAATGTTCTGTCTCTCTCTCTCTCTCTCTCTTTCTCTCTCTCCCTTCTTCTCCCTCTCACTTGAATGACCTGTGAATAATTCTCATATGCCTACTCATGCTCCTTTTTTGCCTTCAATGTTCTTCTTCACATTTCTCTTCTGCCACACTTTTAGTCACCCTTCTCTGTTCAGGTCCTGGCTCAAATGCTGTCTCTTTCCAGGTCTTCTCTATACTTGCTAAGCCTGGAATGATTACTTCCCTTACTGGCACTGCATGACAGCTTGTGCATACCTTTATTGAAATATTTTTCATGTTTATTGTGGATGTTTGTCATTATTGTGAGATATTTGAGAGTGGGGTTTGTTTATTAAGAACTTTTATAGCAAATGGGATGAAATATCCAAAATGACATGAGGAGAAAAGATGATAGAGAAATAAGCAATCTAAAAGTTTGATAATGAGTTTCAATTATAAAATTCTGTCTTTTGAAAAAATAGTGAAATTATATATATATACACACACACATATAAATTCACAAATATACATGTGAGAGTGTGTATGTGTGTGTGTGTGGACAGAGAGAGAGAGAGCATACAGTATTTGAAAAGATGAGAGATCACTCACGCCCAGGAATCCCCCTCTTGGTGCTAAGAGTCTTGCTATCAACTTTCCACTTACAAGGATTCTGTGAATTCTGCAGATGATTCTGCAACATCTGCAGAAAAATTCACATCATCTGTTGAATGACAGCATAGTTTTATCATAAAATAATTTTAAGACATTTACAAATATTTAAATGAGAAGGTATTATTTAGTACCATATGTTAATGAGTAGCTTTGGAATATATGTCAAACATTTTTACTCTTCTTGTCAGTCATGTTTCCCTGCTGCTTTTCAACAATTTAGGCTACATTATAAGGCTTGTTCATTAAGGAATATGTGTGTAAGAAGATACGTAGATGGTGCCTACATAAAACACAAAGGAGAGAAGGAGGAGGCTACAACAGAGACAAAGATCTGATCACAGAGTAAAGGGAAGGAGGATTTTTTTCATATGTGAGAGGGAGATAGAGAAAGAAAAGGTATTAGAGTCGGTGTCTTTCCTTGCCCTGATCCCTATTTTGAATTGCAGAGAGGGAAGGAGAATGAGTAGATTGGCAAACCAAAATCATTACTGGGAAAATCAGGCCTCAGAAGCAGTTTTGTGCCACATTAAATTTGGGAATCTGGGTGGGGAGCATCTCAAAGTGAGCATCTTGTGAACACATGGCACCCACATTGCAATGAAACTAGAAGTGTGAAAAGTAAAATTCAGGCAGAAAGAATTAGAACTAGTACCAGCAGATCCTCTGTGACAACTATATGGAACTTACCCATGAGTTTCTTATTGCCATATTGTAGTTACACAAAATAATTGATGGTGTAGGCTGGAGGTTTCCCTACAACAAGGTTGGTGAAAGAGCCCATCCGATTGAGGGCTACAGGGCCTGGAAATGCCTGCTCTGTGGTTCCATTGGAGTTGTAATCAACATCATGGAAATCATCAAGCTGAGGTAAGGCCTGGCCAGCAAGAGGATGTAGTCTAGCCCTTTGCAATTATCTATGACAAGAGAACCACCCAAGCCTTTTACCAGCCTTAGATTTAAATAGAGAAAGCTATCGTGAACCAAGAACAAAGTACTAGGACTCAACTGTTGATCTACAGATTCTTCTAGTTTTCACTGGAAAAACATTCCAGTTGTCTACTGTTCCGTCCTACTGACACTATTATATGAAAGAAAACTGGGAGACACTCTGAGAGTCTAAAGATTTACCTAAGAGAGAGTTAGTTTACTTAAAAGAGATTGCTTTGAACTGAAAAATACTGGTATAATTTTTACTGTCAAGTTTACTATTTTTTTCCTGCTATATGGCAGAAAGTAGCTTAAACCAGTTGTGGGAAATTAAGACACCACAAATTTGTTCACAATTTATTTCTATTGTTAAAATATTGATCCAACTGTATTTTTATAATACTTTCTTATCCATATGTTTTATTTATTATTTAATCACTTGGTTAAAAATTTTCTCCAAGAACATATAAAATATTTAATATAGTAAATCATTTTTATTTATGATCAGAGAGATTAAATTATTTATATGTATGTGGCTAAGAATGCATTTATAGAACAACATATATAAATGAAATATTTATTACCAAGAGGATAAGGAAGGAGTTGGTACACAGACCCACGGGTCAAATTCGGCCAATTGCCTGTTTTTGTAATTAAAGTCTTACTGGAATGTAGACATCATCATCTGTTTATGCATTGTCTATGGCTGCTTTGCACCACAACAGCAGAGTTGAGTAGTTGCAACAGCAACTATATGGGCCTCGAAGACAAATATATTTACTACTTGGCCCTTTATAGATAAAGTTTGTTGAGTCCTGGCACGAGGAATCACTCCTTGCAGATATTTAACACATTTTTACTTTATTGTGACACTAACAAAGTGTCTCTAAAACCTCTATTTGTGAAGGGACTTAAATTACAAACAAGTTAAAATATTTTTATAACCATGCTAAGTATCTGCATTATAATGGAAAGGCAAAAGTAGTTAACAAATGGTTGTTTAATTTTTGGCTACTTTGTAAAATAAATCTTGGATGGCAGAAATCAGGTAACTTGAAACCATTGAAAATGAGCCAATTTAAAAAACAAGGCCATGTTTTCTTATTTCCCCAAGTGTCCTGGAATTCTGTAGCTTTTCTCTGCTTCTATGCTAAAACTCATGCTGCTATTATTGAACACTGTAAGCAGTAGAACACTAATATCCAACAGATGCCCTAGCCATTGCTTAAATTACCCACTTGGGCACAGAGAGGGAAATTAAAAAGTAACCCAGTGAACATGTGCATTTTGAAAAACAAGTAACATTTTTAGCCCATCTTAATTGCAGATTTCTTTTAAAGGAGAGGCAGTAAACTCTTTAAAGATCCAATTTCAATGTTTCTGAAAGCTAAAACAAGTTGGAGGTAAAGAGAATAAATCTGGCTTGCACATTGAGCTAAGCTTCAGGGTGTCAGCCTGCTGGAAATCAATAGAGCATTCCATAGACAGTCTGCAAGATCACAGACTCATGCTGGGTTATAAAAACACTCTGATTTTACATTTTCTTTCTTCATTTCTGCTAGTCTGACCTTTGGTTGCAGAGTCAAACAATGAAGTGAGAATAAAATGCACAATGGAAATTCTTTGAAAATTAAAAATGGAACAACTTTTTGTTGAAAGAAAAAAAGTCTCAGAATATAATCTTTGAGATTAGAGAGTCCTCAATTCCAAAATCCACCGATTAGTATTGTTCCTTTTACTCTGTTTTGCAGTAATGCAGTCTTATTTAGAGCTTCTAACAGAATAATATGAGTTCGTGATATTTGAAATTGTGATGTCTTAACCAAATTAATTTCAAGATTCAAAATCTGCACAAAACAACTCTGGCCTAAAGATTTTCTGCCATGCAGAGCTCTTTACATGGATCCAAAATAGAAGGAAATGAAGTGGATAATAATCCATAACCATTTCCTTCAGTTCAGAAAAGAGGCACAATCAGAAATAGTTAAAGCATATCCTATAAGCACTGCCATTAGCTGATTCTAGATTAGTCAGCTACTCAGTTGTGTGTGTCGGTTCAGATACATTTAATCAGTGAAATCAAGGAAAGACATAAAATCTATCTAAGTTATTTTCTTAATAGTTATAAGTTATGCAAACCCACAGCAAATATCATACTGAATGGGCAAAAGCTGGAAGTATTCCCCTTGAAAACCGGCACAAGACAAGGATGACCTCTCTCACCACTCGTATTCAACATAGTGTTGGGAGTTCTGGCCAGGGCATTCAGGCAAGAGAGAGAAATAAGGGGCATTCATATAGGAAGAGAGAAGTCAAATTACCTTTGTTTGCAGATGACATGATCCTATATTTAGAAAACCCCATCATCTCAGCCCAAATGTTTCTTAAGCTGATAAGTAACTTCAGCAAAGTCTCAGGATACAAAATCAGTGTGCAAAAATCACTAGCATTCCTATACATCAACAACAGGCAAGCTGGGAGCCAAATCATGAATGAACTCCCATTTACAATTACTATAAAAATAATAAAATACCTAGGAATACAGCTAACAAGGGAAGTGAAGATGCTCTTCAAGGAGAACTAAAAACCATCGCTCAAAGAAATCAGAGATGACACAATCAAATGGAAAAACATTCCATGCTCACGGATAGAAAGAATCAATATTGTGAAAATGGTCATACTACCCAAAGTAATTTACAGATTCAATGCTATTCCCATTGAACTATCATTGACATTCTTCACAGAATTAGAAAAAAATATTTAAAAATGCATATAGAACCAAAAAAGAGCCCAAATAGCCAAGACAATCCTAAGCAAAAAGAACAAAGCTGGAGGCATCATGCTACCTGACTTCAAACTATACTAAAAGGCCACAGTAACCAAAACAGCATGGTACTGGTACAAGAATAGACACATAGACCAATGAAACACAATAGAGAACTCAGAAATAAGACCACACACCTTCAACCATCTGATTTTTGGCACATCTGACAAAAGCAAGCAATGGTGAAAAGATTTTCTGTTTAATAAATAGTATTGAGAGAAGTGGCTGACCATATGCAGAAAATTAAAACTGGACCCCTTCTTTACACCTTATGTGAAAATTAACTCAAGATGGATTAAAGACTTAAATAAAAAAAACAAAAAAACAAAAAACTATAAAAACCCTAGAAGAAAATCTAGGCAATACCATTCAAGACATAGGCATGGGCAAAGATTTCATGATGAAAATGCTAAAAGCAATTGACACAAAAGCAAAAACTGACAAATGGGATCTAATTAAATTTAGGAGCTTCTACACAGCAAAAGAAACTATCATCAGAATAAGTAGAAAACCTATTGAATGGGACAGAATTTTTGCAATCTACCCATCTGACAAAGGTCCAATATCCAGCGTCTATAAGGAACGTAAACAAATTTACAAAAAAAAAAAATACAACACTATTAAAAAAGTGGCAAAGGACTTGAAGAGATACTCCTCAAAAGAAGACATACATGTGGCCAACAAACCTATAAAAAAATGTTCAACATCACTGATCATTAGAGAAATGCAAATCAAAACCACAATGAGATACCATCTCATGCCAGTAAGAACAGCTATTATTGAAAAGTCATAAAACAACAGATGCTGGTAAGGATGCAGAGAAAAAGGAATACTTTTACACTGTTGGTAGAAGTGTAAATTAGTTCAACCATTGTGGAAGGCAGTGTGGTGATTCTTCAAAGACCTAGAGGCAGAAATACCACTCAATTCCAGCAATCCCATTACTAGGTATATACTCAAAGGAATATAAATCATTCTGTCATAAAGATACATGCACGTGTACATTCATTGCAGCACTATTCATGATAGCAAAGACATGGAATCAACCTAAATGCCCATCAGTGATAGAATGAATAAAAAATTGTATTACATATACACCATGGAATATGCATCCATAAAAAGGAATGAGGGACATGGATGGAGTTGGAAGCCATTATTCTCAACAAACTAACACAGTAACAGAAAACCAAATACCCCATGTTCTCACTTATAAGTGGGAGCTGAATGATGAGAACATATGGACACAAGGGGAAACAAAACACACTGGGACCTGTTCGGGGTGCGGTGGGGGGAAGGAGAGCATCAGGAAGAATAGATAATGGATGCTGGGCTTAATACCTAGGTGACGGGATGATCTGTGTAGCAAACCACCATTTACCTATGTAACAAACCTGCACATCAAGCAGAGGTACCCCTGAACTTAAAATAAAAGTTGAAGGAAGAAAATAAGTTAGGCCAAATCCTTAGATCTTAAAAAAAACCTGAAGTTTCATTTTTTTAAAAAATGTAGATGTCTGAATATACATGACATATACTGTATTTTTAAGACTTCATTTAATTAATGCTTTGTAATGAGCTGGGTTTTTGTTGTTGTTTGCAAAGGATGACACCTGGATAAACTGAATAAAAGAGGAAGATCCAAATGATTCAGGGATGAAAAGGGCAGAAAAAAAATTACAAAGGTTAGAGTAATACAGTTTAAAGGTTGAAGGAGTCTGGAACCAGTGGCTGAAATAATGAATTATTGATTCAAGTCCAGCCACAGATAAATTCTTGAAGATTTGTTACAACTTGTAAGAAGATGCTCAGAATAAAATCAAGCATCAGTGCTTAACCAGTCCACAAAAGACATGAGTTGCTTATTTACTTTGATTTCTTTTGTGTTTGGCAAAGAATTTCACTTTCAATTTGTAGGCTAGGATTTTCCAAAGCTTTAGGATTCAGAACTAATAATCACCATTGTAACTTGCCAGACTATGTTTGAATAGATGTTTACAGCACAAATGCAAGCAACTACATTTTCTCCAAGAATTAAAGGAACTCTAACCCTGCTGTGAAGCAATCACTTGACAAAATAACTTGTTTTTTGTTTGTTTGTTTTTTTCAAAAAAACCCCTCTCTTTATTTTCCTTTCCATATGAATATTACTTTCCTTCTTTAAGTTTTTGGACAATCAATAATTTTTTGAAAATGTTTGGTTTAGGTAATGTATAAGCCAATTATGTGTTAGTTTCAAAACAATTTTTCTAACAGTAAATTGCACGTTTTTTTGAAAAAGATAACACTTCATTCACCCACAGGCCCTGCACTGAATCCAGGATCTCTGTATTTTATTTCATTTCACTAACAGTAACAGTAAAATGTTATCTAAAATTGTTATTGGCAGTAAAAGTTACAATCACTTGGCAAACTGTAGGTAGCTGTGAAAGTAGACATGAAGATAAGCTGAAGCCAGGCAACCTGGGTTCAATTCTCGGCTCAACCTCTTACTAGCTGCTTTGTCTTGATTTCTGTGTTTCTCAGTTTCCTGATCTGCAAAATGGAATTGATAATAATACTTTCACTTATAGGATTGTTGTGAGAATGCATTGAGATAATTCTTGGGCTGCTCTGTAGCATATTTGGAGATGCTGTAAAGAAATTATTGTTTTTTAAAAAAATATTATTTAGGCATAATGTACATATAAAATTAAGTTTAAAGATAACACAATATTTGCAAAATTAAACTTTCCACATTTTTGTATTTAAGTTCATGAAAAGTTGAATAATATAACCCAAGTCAGAAAAATAAATGCCAGCAATTTGGCATTTGCATGAAAATATCTATCTTTTAAATTGTGATGCTGATTCTGTTTGATTCAAGTGATCTAAGGATTCAAATATTTACTGATTTTGAAATTAATTCGAGTTGCTCCAAAAAATGCACCATCATACTTTAATAGAGTGGAAGTTGTTTGAAGTTTGATAATCAGCCTTCCTGAGAGCAAAATTATAAGACTGAGCAGACACCTCTATGATGAAGTGAGGTGGTATGATCAGTTGTGCAAATAGGCAAAACAAAAGAGAAACAAAAATCAGTATTTTTGTTTGAGTTGGAGTCTTTGTGCACTGAGAATAGGCAGGGTTGATGTTTGGGTGATTAATGACTTGCCTTGCACAGATTCTCCATTCTCAGAATGTGTGCTCTGTGAATATTGGTAAGGCAGACCATGGTAAACAGTGTTTATTATGTTTACAGCATAGTTTCCCCTCAGACACTGAGTGCATGGAGTTACTGGATATATAAAAGGAAGCCAGGATTAATTTTTAAAGCTGTGTTAGGACCTCCAATGTTAGAAACATTCTTTTATTTTAAAGCCCATGGCATACTGTCTATCTCATGGTACATATAAAATCATCAGGAACTTAAATTGTAGGCTTGGTGAAATCAAAGAAAATAAATTGAACATAAGCATAGATAAAGCATACCTTTTTACTGTGCAATGAAATTTTCCTTATCCTTCTAACAAATACACACTCAGGGTGCAACTGTGATTTGCTAGAATAACTTGAGTCTGTCCAGTATTAGATTGAGTTTCCACATTAGAAACTGTGAAAGAATCCAGCAACTCCAATGCAACATAATGAGAATTAGAATATCTTCTGTAATCCAAATGCCACAATGGGCACAATATAATATTTAATATCAACATTTACAGAATGAAAACATATCTAAAAAGTAAATCAGTTTCTTATTAGTGGATTTTGCCAGATAATATTTGAAAAATTACAATGGCAATTCAGCAGCATCAGTCAGTGTTTGTAAAATATAGCACCTGGTTCTCAATAAATTATCATAATTATCATAAAATACAAATAAAAATTAATTTTATATTTATAGTAGAGTCACCTCCTTAAAGTATATGCATGTTTTATCTATAGCCTATATTTTTATTTCAGACTGGCTCTCCCTCTGTTATCTCCGTGTTTCAGGATTTTCAGTTAGTATACACTTACTGTGACAATTGAGTAAAGTTGTATTCACACTTGACACTAGATGATGTAGAATATTAATATGCTCTTGAGAAATATAACATGAAGTATGTAGTTTCAAAAAGGCGTGATGCTTAAACTTACTTTCATATTGAATAGTAAACACTTTATAGAGGCAGGGCACGGTGGCTCACACCTATAATCCCAGCACTTTGGGAGGCTGACATGGGCAGATCACTTGAGTCCAGGAGTTCAAGACCAGCCTGGCCAACATGGTGAAACTCCATCTCTACTAAAAATACAAAAAATAGCCAGGCGTGGTGGTGCATGCCTGTAGTCCCAGCTACTCGGGAGGTGGAGGCATGGGAATTGTTTGAACTCGGAGGTGGAGGTTGCAGTGAGCTGAGATCACGCCACTGCACTCCAGCCTGCACAACAGAGCAAGACTCTGTCTCAAAAAAAAAAAAAAAAAAAAATTAAAGAGAAGAACAAGACAAAGACAAATGTGACAAATCTTTAGTAATTTATGACACTAGGAGAAAAACATGAGTTTGTTCTTTGTATTATTCCTTCAACTTTCACATGTTTCTAATCTTTTTCATAATAAAAAGTTAAAAGGAATAAATTTTCTATTATATTTTCCTTGATAAGAAGTCCATGCTTACTTATTAAACTATTAATGGGAAATCTGTATTTTAAAATTTTTATTTATGCAAACATGAATACTATATAATGAAAACCAATAGTATAGTATATTTGTGTGTGCAGATAGATAGATAGATAGATAGATAGATAGATGATAGATAGATAGATAGATAGATAGATAGATAGATAGATAGATATAGACACTGTATTGGTCCATTTGTGTAACTATAAGGAATACCTGAGACAGGGTAATTTATAAAGAAAAGAGGCTTAATTAGCTCACAGTTCTGCAGGCTGTACGGGAAGCATGGTATTTCCATCTGCTCCTGGTGAGGGCCTTAAGAACCTTACAATTATGAAAGAAGGCAAAAAGGGAGGCAGTGTATGGCATGACAAGAGACATCTGCTGTATATTGTATTTGTTTTCCCTTGGATCACAGATTAGACTCTTCTCTAACAGTAATGATAAGAGATATGGCAACGCTGCTCTCTAATGAAGAATTTCAGTTGTATTTAAACTATACCTTAAACACCATGCTCCATACAACTTAGGAAAATATAGTGTTGAGATACCAGCACACATGTACACTTTAATACAATTTTTCTAATATAAAAATAAGCAGATCATTTCAGTAATATAATATTTAGTGATTTTTAATTTCCCTTGTTTTGGTAGTTGAGCATCTCCCACTGAAAGACCAGACCATCAAGAAGACTGGCACACTGAGAGCAGATCCTTGGAAGAAAGGCATTGGGAATGGATGGAGGGAGAATGTAGACCCTGGTCTGAAGGGGGTGGAAACTGGAAATACAGCACAGGACTGCCGAGCATTAGGACTCATTACTGGCCCTCAGCAGCTTTTGGGGAAAGGGTGAGTTAAATAGGTGAGGAGTGGACCACTGTTACCACAGGCCTCCGGAATCCTAGCACAGGAGATTCCATGACCACTAAAGACATTTGAGCCAACAGGGAGAGCTTCTTAGAGAGGTGGCAGGGACACAACTCTAGCATGTGCAGAGCCCACAGGGTTTGGCACAGGAATGGCAGCAGTGGATCACCGCCAGGATGCCCATCCCCCAAGGCTCGCCACACTCCTCTAAGTGGCTTTGGCCTTTGTTGACTGTCGGACCTGAACAAAGCAGGTCAGTCTTGCCTGTGGGACAGGGCCAGTCTGATCTGAGCACCACCTGTCTGCCAGTATTTTCCAGGGTCTCTGCCTGGCCATGCCCCCTTGCAGCGCAGACTCAGATGACCAACTGGAGTTCTTCCTGGCAGTCGCAGCCATAGCTCCTTCACTGGAAGACCCTGTCTAACCATTAGAGAGCTTCAGCAGATGGGTCCCCAATGAATTGCATCCACCTGCAGCCTCTTTCTACCGCTTTGCCAGCACACATGCATGCATGGAACTCACCGCCTCTACCCCGCCCCTGCTGGTGCACATGGTCCCTGTTGCCCCATCACTGCTGGCATGTGCTCATGAATGCAGACCTATTTGCTGGTATTCAGATGAAGCACTTTGCTGGCACCTCCCCCATCAGAATGTTGTCACTAGTGGGAAGGGAACACCTTGTTCCCTCCGGCGTAGCAGGTGCTTAACTAAAGTGGCCAGAGAGCAAAGCTATGGGCCTGGTTACAGCCACTCAGGGTTAAAACATGCAGCTTAGGAGTGCTGAACTGAATCTTTGTCAACTGAAGTAATCCAGAAACGAAGCCAGTTGACTGAATCCAACTTATACCACAGTCAAATTCTCAAGGCAACCAAGACTATAAAAGCAAAAAACTTATCCAAAGTACAACAACATCAAAGATTAAAAGAATATCAGCCCAGACAGATAAGACAAAACCAGCTCAAGAACTCTGGCAACTCAGAAAGCCACAGCATCTTCTGACCTCCTAACGACTACTCTAGCTCTTCAGCAATGGCTCTTATCCAGGCTAAAATGGCTAAAATGACAGTCATAGAATTCAGAATATGAACAGTATTAAGGATCATTCAGATTCAGGAGAAAGTGAAAACCCACTCCAAGGAATCTAAGAAATTCAATAAAAAGATAAAATAGCTGAAAGACAAAACAGCCATTTTAAAAAAGAACCAAACTAATCGGCTAAAGTTGAAAAATTCACTACAAGAATTTCATAAAACAATCAGAAGTAATAACAGCAGAATAGATCAAGTTGAGCAAAGAATCTCAGGGCTTGAAAACTGGTGTGTTGGATCAACTCAGTCAGACAAAAATAAGAAATAAGAAATAATTTCTTTTTTTCCCCTTAAGGATTTCACTTTAATGCTTATAGTTATAGCCTAATTTGGTTCATGGCACTTTCAAGGGTGAAGGCTGTAAGAGTTGCTTAGTTATAGAGAGTCTTTGTATGATGGCTTTTCCGTATGCTGGTTGTAGAAGCAATGTGTTTGGTGTGTGAGCAAGTTCACTGTCTCCTATGGAGTTGAAATGGTAGAGGTCTCTTGAAGCTTATCTCATTCCCTCATGGCATGCACTTTTTCATTTATTTATTTTTCCTGAGTATTTTATTTACTTGATTGATGGTTCAGGTTTCAGTCCAGTAGGGATGTATACCTGGGTAAGAACCAGATGTGGCTAAAGCAAGTGGGTAAACACAATACCCAATGGTGGGCAGAGGTCCCAGCCTTGACGGAGGTGGCTGGAGGAGCTCTTAGTGAGTCACACTGAGGGCTTATCAAGGGGAAGTGTTGGAGCCACCTAAGCTCCCCTGCCAGGTCAGCAGGAAAGCTATTCACCTCTCAGACACATTGCCATCCCAGTGGTCTGGCTATTCAGGTCAGACAAGCACCTCTTTTCATCTGTAGGAAAGTTGATGTTCCAAGCAGAAGGAAATTGTGACTCTGTCTCTTGTGCAAGCCTGAACCTGGAGGGTGCTCCTACTGAGGGGATGCAGTTACCCAGAAGTTCTCCAGAAGGGCTGTTAATAGCCGTACCTAAGCTGAGCTCCTGTGGAAGAAGCACTGGGTAGTGTTAAGGCCTTCCTGGGTGGCCTGGACTTTCAAGCTCCATGGTATGGGTGCATAGCCCAGAGGCATTCTCTCCCACCTCACACTCTGGGGATTCTTAGCCCTTTGCTTGACTCAGTGTAGGCTGCCTCCTGCTGCTTCCTTGAAAGGGCCTGTGGATTCCTTCAGTATTCCTATTCAGTTCCTGCATTACGTCTTGAAAAAAAGTTCACAGTGTGAATCTCTACACACTATTTTGTCCTTTCCAGTAGGAGAGGTATGCTAGCAATGCCTCTAATACACCATCTTGGAAAAAAAAAATAAATTTTTCATGCAAGATATATTTCTGTATTATTTCATATCACCAGATAAACAGAAAAAGCCTAAAAGTCTCCTGAGAAGAAAGAAACAAAATCTCTTCAAAGGAAATGGTACTTCAGAATTCTCATCAGTAAATACTAGATGTTGGGAAAAGATAGACCAATGCTTTCAAAGTCCTGAGGAAAATAAATTTGAATGAGAATTCTATAACCCACCAGTTAGGTATGAGGGCATAATAAAGGTTCTGGGAATATGCAAGAATTTAAAAAGCTGATCACACATGAATATTTTAAAGAATTTTTCTGAGAATATAATTAAGTGACAGTGAAAGTGAAGGAAGATATCAGGGGGACTCTCTAAAAATGAGGAAACTAACAGAGGAAGACAATAAAAGGATACCTAATTGTAACCAATAAAAGTAAAGATGAAAGTGATTCTACACAAATCAAACATTGCTGTTGGTTTGAGTAATGTGCAAACCAAAAATTGATAATCAGATGTAGCAATATGAAAGTAAATGCTGGCCTTTATAAAAGCAGCTTCTATGGAATCCTAAGAACGAAAGTCTAGAAGGAATTTAAGACAAATTGGAAGCAAAGACATTGGAGACAAGAGGTTCATTCTTTAAAGAAGTTTTACATTAAAGACAATAGAGAAATTGAACTGTAGTTGGAGGAGAAAGTTTTCCTTAGCACTTTGTACTTTCCAAACTACAATGTCTTACTTATAGTGTTTATTCTGTGCACACTGACTAAAACTTGTAGAGTACAGAACTTTTTTGTGTCACTCACTGATATATCCTTAGTGTAGGACCTGATATATAGTCAGTGGTAACTAAGTGTTTATATAATGGATGAACAAAAACAATGCAACTATCAAAATTAAGGAGGAAGAAAGGGTGTATGTGGTGTCTCTTAACTAAACAATCATATTTCATAGTTAGAAGTCAGAAAATAATATCTATAGTAGGTAAATCAATAAATACCAATAAATAAGTTATTACATATTGAAAATTTGGAAGTTTTCAAAGTAATGGTCCGTGAGGGATCGGAGAGGGAGGTGTAAGGCAGGGATTATTGTTTTCCTTTACAGTGTAATTTGTAATGTTTACAACTTTACCATGTTTATTTTAATTAGAGGCACACATATAATATCCTATATATTGGGCCCTGAGATGGGTGCTAGGGAAACATAAATAAAGAGACAGCGTTTGACTTTCTTCAGATTTCATTCATTGCAGCAAAAGAGAAAATAAAATAATGTGGTACATTTGTTAAGAGTTATACTTCCTTCTGAAAGAGCAGTTCTCAAAAAGCAGTTCCAAGAGTAATTAGAGAACTGCAGATATCACTGGAAAAAGTACAGAGGTTTCAAAGGTGATTCCAGAAAGAAAATCATTTGGATTTGAAGGGAGATCAGATCTCCCTGTTATAGATATAGAGCAGGCAGTAATAGGACTCCTTAAAATGGCCACCATAAAGCACCTATGAACCTACCACATTCTTGCCTTTATTATCCCAGATCAGGGAGGCCTGAAATCAAAGAGAACACTTCTAATTTTAAAATTTTTCTTTTTTTCTCATTGAAATGTAAGTGCCTATAGAGAAGTAAATGAATAGGGTGAGGGGTAAGCAACTGAGTTTTTATTGGAGGAAGAAGGAAAGACTGATGTAGTTCTAAAATTGGCCTGCGCAGGCCCATGATAAATTTTTCACTGGTCTGCTGTGAAATCAGAGAGAAAACAAGAGACTATGTGTTATATATATATTTTTTTGTTTGAGACAAGAGTCTCACTCTGTCGCCCAAGCTGGAGTGCAGTGGCACAATCTCGGCTCACTGCAGCCTCCGCCTCCTGGGTTCAAGTGATTCCTGCCTCAGCCTCCTGAGTAGCTGGGATTACAGGCGTGAACCACCACACCCAGCTAATTTTTGTATTTTTAGTAGAGATGGGGTTTCACCATGTTGGCCAGGATGGTCTCAATCTCCTGACCTCGTGATCTGCCCACCTCGGCCTCCCAAAGTGCTAGGATTACAGGTGTGAGCCACCGCACCCAGCCTATGTATTATATTTTTAATTTAACCAAATGTAATTCAAAGCATGAGTCCTCATTCTAAAATTATGCCATTATTTTCCGTGGTTAAAATTACATTTTATTTAAAAAATGAGGTTGATATTAGGTGGTAGGTAGGCTCACTTTGTTTTGTGTATTTACACATTCATGTGTGTACAATTGTCCATTCATAATAAAAAAATAGGTTGGCAATTCTAAATCAAGCACCCAATTTGGCTGGCTTGAATTCAAATGGTGGCAGCTGAGATGTAAAGAAGTAGATAAATTTCAGATATGGAAATTTGAGTGGATGTGTATGGTCAGGACGAGGGTTATATTTACAATATTTAATCATTGGTCCATGAGCACTGCCAATCACAATAGATACTACCAATAAACAATAGTGGTGGTATGAATGTAGGCTACCAGAATACAAGACCTGGCTAGTGACTTTTGTGGATAATTGTACCTCTCAGGGAGATTGGGAATAGTGGGAGAGAAGCAATTTGCAGGAAACAGGTAAACACTTACAGGAAAATCACTATTTTAAAAGCAGGTTAAAGAGACAATTTATTGATATAACCAATTTTCCTTTATTCATTCTGCTATGAAAATTCTAATCAAGAAATATATTGTAAGGCTAAATAAACTATATTCCATAATATTCTTATTTTTAAAATGAGAATCTTTTTTGAAAATTTCTTCTTGCTTAATATCCACTTCAATTAATTAAACTGAGAGACAGAATTTTTTTCTAAAAAAGAACCTAATTATTTTTATACTAAAAGTATATCTGTTATTGTTATGAAATTGAAGAAAGCTATATGAAACTCTAATAACCACTGAGAGTTTAACAATGACTTTAGAGGTCATTGGAAAAGTCACTTCTAATTGAAAATCACAGGATTAAAAAAATACACAATAGGACTCAAAGGAAAGTTAAAGTAACTTTCCAAAATGTTTTCATTTAAAAAATAAATGTTCCAATATTATATCACTCACAGTTCTGTGAGTTACTTTCCTTTTTAAATATTTGGTATTCTGAAAAATTCTTGTCTATATTCAGATAAGTTTGTTATTCTTCAAGTAATCACTTAGGTACCCTATAAATATTAGATAAACAAAAATACGAATCAAATGTACTTTAACATTATGTTATTTCCTCCTTCTAATGAAAAACCAAAACCAGAAAACGTAAAACTCACAGTCAGAAAGCATGGAAAACAGTGATTGCACAGTCTATATGGACTGCTATTTCCTTATTTGGATGCAACATCTACCTTTCAGGGATATGATGTTAAACTATACAGATCTTTACAAAATGTTAGTTTTTATTATTATCTCTCAAAATAATTGAAAGATTTTTTACTTGCTTTACTGACATTAATAGTAAAGTCTCAAAGAATCATTGTTCCCCACTCTAATTATCCAGAAACTTGTGCAGCTCTCAAGAAAAGTAGTTACAGATTCAAACTGGAGCAACTTAGAAAAATTGCTTTGATGTGGCCAGGCGCAGTGGCTCACGCCTGTAATGCCAGCACTTTGGGAGGCCAAGGCGGGCGGATCACGAGGTCAGCAGTTCAAGACCAACCTGGCCCATATGGTGAAACCCCATCTCTACTAAAAATGTAAAAATTAGCCGGGCGTGGTGGCACTTGCCTGTAGCCCCAGCTACTCAGGAGGCTGAGGGAGGAGAATCGCTTGAACCCAGGAGGGGAGACGGAGGTAGCAGTGAACCGAGATTGTGCCACTGCACTCCAGCCATCCAGCTAGGGCAACAGAGCGAGACTCCATCTAAAAAAAAAAAAGAAAAAATAAAAATTGCTTTGATGTTTTGCATGAGAGTATTGGTAGAGAAAGTAGACCCGTAAGCTGTGACTCCTCAGAAAACATAACAGAAACACACATTAAGGGACTGTCTTGTCTTTTCTAATTGCTCATAAAGATTGTTTGTTCTAAGAGTGTGCCATTCAATACTGTAGCCATGTGCCTCTTAGCACTTTACATATGACTAAATTGAGATGGGCTGTAAATCCAAATACACAATGAATTTTAAAACCTTAATATAAAATAGAAATGCAAAACATCTCATTGTTTATTTATATAGATTATACATTGAAACGATATTTTGGTTATATTGAGTTAAATAAAATATGTCTTTGAAATTCATTTTGCTTGTTAATTTTTATATGTAACTACCAGAAAATTAAAAATTGCATGTGTGATCTTTTCAATCCCCTGCTTCAACTTCCTCTCCTGTGATCATGGTGCTGATGTGGCTCCCTCAGGTTGCAGGACGAAATGGGATGATAGGTAAAAGACAAATACCTATGTACTTAATTGGTGCTACTTGATCTACTCCAGGTGACATAATGGGTTCCTTTTGTCTTCTCCTATCGTGAGTTACCCGATGTAGACTCTCCTGGAGTCATCTCACCCTAGCAGAACATATCTTAGGCTGGGTCCTTCCAAATAAGCCCAAACCTAACCTTCTTTCATTAAGTCGAATTCACTTTGGCCCAGTACATCTTGTCACGTGCTGATGGAAGTGGCATCTTGCTCTCAGTTTAACCATCTTCCCTCCCTCTGCGGTCCATTCTGTTGGCAGGAACTCACCAAGAGCCAGGGGCATTAAACTGTCAGCTTCTTCTCCTTAAAGAAGACAGCTCCACTGTCTTGGTGTTCTGGCCATCACAGATATGTGCTGGCAGTGGATGATGGGCTAAAGACTTCTCTCCGCCCTTCATGTGCCAGAAACATCATCTCTCCGTTTTGTAAATTTTAATGGAGAGATGATGTTTCTGGCACATCAAGGAGGGGAGAAATCTTTGATGATGTTTCTGGCACACAGCATGAAGATGTCACTTGGCAGCAGCTTGTCCAGCTAGATATATCATTTCTCAGACCCTCTTTCACCTGGGCATAACTGTATCACTAGTTCTCTCCAATTGTATGTGAGTGAAAGTGATGTGTCACCTCCATGAAAAGGCCATTAAAAACTAGTGGAAATTCTCTTCTGTTTTCTCTTTCTCCAGCTATACACAGGAATCTCTGAGTCTCAAAAGGATGAAGGAGTCACAAGATGGAACGAGCCTGGCTCCCTGAATCACAACATGGAGGATGCCACCCACCAACCAGGAACACATTCACTAGATGGTTACAATTGTTAAAAAAATCTTTTACTGTGTTAAGCCATTGCAAATTTAGGGTTTATTTGCTGTATCAGCTTGATATACCCTAAAATACATATTTAGCAATTTCTATTAGTACCCAAATGCCTTTCCTAACATAGCGATGAGATTATCTACGGTTCTCAGGTTTGTGACTTTATTTGAAAATCCAGCTGGAAACCATCATTCTCAGCAAACTATCGCAAGGACAAAAAACCAAACACCGCGTGTTCTCACTCATAGGTGGGAATTGAACAATGAGAACACATGGACACAGGAAGGGGAATATCACACACGGGGGGCCTGTTGTGGGGTGGGGGGAGGGGGGAGGGATAGCATTAGGAGATATACCTGATGTTAAATGACAAGTTAATGGGTGCAGCACACCAACATGGCACATGTATACATATGTAACAAACCTGCACGTTGTGCACATGTACCCTAAAACTTAATGTGTAATAATAATAATAAAAAAAATCCAAGATAAAAAAAAACTTTCCATGAAATACCTCATTTCAATCATTTGTTTTCTCTGTAACTCTGCTATAATGTTAGCTTTGTGAAAATAGAGCCTTATTTGTATTGTTAATCACTGTTCCATCAGCATTTGGAAAAGTGCCAGGAATATCAGAGACATTCAGTAAATATTTGTTAAAAAATAAAATGTGCATTTTATAAGAGACGTTAGTGTTTGTATATAAATCTAACTATAACTATATATCTATATATATAACTATATATCTAAATATAACTATATATCTAAATATAACTGATATTCTGGATAACACCAACTTTTAACTAAATAATAAAAAAAAATGTGGAAATCTGACTCAGGAGGAGTTTCAAAATCTCCAGTTAAAGCAGGCTTCTTTCTTGCTAAAGTTACTCAGTGAAGACAGTAGCTTCAGATAGGAGAAAGACAGTAGATTAACTTTGTTACTTGGTTTCCAATTTGCATCTGCTCCTAATGGGAATAACTTCACTCACTAAATATTTGAGCTGAACTTCATCACTTCCTGCTCTCACTGGGTCAGAGTAAATAAAGATTATGTTTTTACCCATAAAGAGCTTGACTGAGTCAATGAGTCAATAATAATTTGATATAATCTAGTGGGAAATACATTTCACTACATCCTCTCTCAGAAGATAATCATGAGTTCATTATAAAAGAATCATTTCTGAGGTCCAAAACAAACAATAATATTACTTCAAGTAAGATATATAATTGTGGAAATTGCTGATTTTATTTTTTTTCCATTTGAAAATATTAACAAGTCAATAAACAAACGGTACCAAAGGGAATTTTGAAAAGTACAATCCCCTTTAGAGTAAGTGATAACCATAATCTGTCTCAATAATTTTCCTCATTGAAAAGTCAGTGCCAGTAGTTCATAACTGAGGAACCAGGTAAGCAGCTGTAATTAGAAATGCCATTGTCATTCCTCTGCTACTGCCAGTAGCACAATACCATATCTACAGAAGCCATGCCTTATATCTAACCCCCATCTGCAATCTTCCACCGTTTGATCTGAAATATATAGAATGCAAAAGGTGCAATCTAGATGAGTTGCTCATGCTGGGTTGGAAGACATGTGGATCGAGGATGCATTAATAGGCACCTAGGAATTGTGGAAAAGCCAGAAATCACTGGAAGAGCCTATGGACTTATTCAGTATTCAGACATATTACATATCCTAGAGGCGAAAAAGAAAATTGTGAAAAGCTGTGAGAAATAGAAATATATCAAATTGCAGAGGCAGATCCCTAGGAAGTACTCTTCTGTTTAACTGCTTAAGACTGTGTGTGTGTGTGTGTGTGTGTGTGTGTGTGTGTGTGTGTGTGTGTGTGTGTCTGTGTTGATCCACATACACTTATCTGTGTGTGCATTATTGAAATACTCATTTTGACTCTTAATTATCATTTAGGTAAGTTATTTTGAATATTATTTGTCATAAGTACAGAGAACTTTTTTGTCATAAGTACAGTGTTCAGATACAGTATACATGATTTAAGGAACCAGCATGCGGTAATTCTTGAAACAATGAGTGGGCACTTGCCTTTTTTTTGCATGACAGGTGTTTGGACTTGTATGAATGAATGTAATTTCACATTCAGTCAATTCCTCCTCAGCTGCATTTATGGAAGAAGGCAGAGGAAAGAACAGTTTGTAATTTAAAAAGTATCTAAAAATTGTTCATTTTTTGCTTTGGCATGTTTTCTGAGCTTGTATTAGAATAATGGTGTTTCAGATATTTGCAATGTTGATTGCAACTACATATAATACTCCTGAATTGGAAGTCTATATAAAATATTGGAAGTCTATATAAAAAAGAATTGGGAAACTTGGGATTTTCCTACTCTACACTTTCCTTTCCATTCCCTGAACACTTTTTTTTCTGTCACCCAGGGATATAGAGAGATTTCAAAATGGTCATAACTTACTCTTTCAACCTTCCCAAAGTGGGAGTGTGAGCTTTTTTTTTTTTCCCCAATACAGAGTCTTGCTCTGTCTCCCAGGGTGGAGTGCAGTGGCATGATCTCGGCTCACTGCAACCTCCGCCTCCCAGGTTTAAGCGATTCTCCTGCCTCAGTCTCCCAAGTAGCTGGGATTACAGGCGTGCGCCACCACACCCAGCTAATTTTTGTATTTTTAGTAGAAATGCGGTTTCACCATGTTGGCCAGGCTGGTCTTGAACTCCTAACCTCATGATCCACCCTTCTTGGCCTCCCGAAGTGCTGGGATTACAGGCATGAGCCACCATGCCCGGCCCAGGAGTGTGAGTTTTAACAAACATCCTCCATTGTGTAAATTGGAACATGCCCATAAAGCCACACATAAATACACACACACACACACATATATGTACATATACACAGAGTGACATAGTTCGGCTCTCTGTCCTCACCCAAATCTCATGTGGAATTGTAATTCCCAATGTTGGGGAAGGGACCTGGTGGGAGGTGATTGTATCATGGGGACAGATTTCTCTTTAGCTTTTCTCATGATAGTGAATGAGTTCTCATGAGATCTGGTTGTTTAAAAGTATGTAGCACTTCCCCCTTCTCTCTTTGTCCTGCTGCCCCCACGTGAAGATGTGCTTGCCCCCACTCCGCCCTTCTGCCATAATTGCAAGTTTCCTGAGGCCTTCCCAGTCATGTCTCCTGTACAGCTTGTGGAACTGTAAATCAATTAAACCTCTTTTCTCCATAAATTACCCAGTTTCGGGTTTGTCTTTACAGCAGTGTAAGAACAGTATAATACACAGGGGAACAACAACACTATCACAAATTTCAAATTGCAGCCAAAGCTTTCTAACCCAATGCACACTGGGCAGGATTGCTACAGCCTGAATGAAACAAAAAAAAGTTCATCTTTTGTCATTCAACATAATCTTATCAAAAATATATTATAAGTTTTGTTTTGTATTAATTCTAATGCTATGAGATAAATCACAGTTTGGAAGGATACTTGCCTAGCCATTTATTATAGTCAATAAAGAAGAAATTAAAAGTTTCCTTAGCAAGGAGTAGTGAAAATGAGAAGACATACACCTTCTTCAAGACTTAAACTTCCTTCTGAAGACAAGGCACATCTCAGCTCCTTCACTGACTTTTCCATCGGCATTTGGGAAGCTTTGGGGATGCTCTCCTGAGCCTCAGGAAATTCAGTGGAGACAACAGGAAATTCAATGGAGAGAGCTCCCGATTTTCTCTATTAGAAGAAAAGATTGAATAACTACACCATGAGAAATGCAGTGTGGCATTTGAGCTTCAGGAATATGTAGGATCAGAGAACCAAAATCCAACAGGACAATGTTTCACACATTTATGCAAGTATATCTGTTCCCTATTTCTGTCTTTTTAGTGCCCTTCCCTGCTTAATTATTTTCAACTTTATTATTTCTAAAGTCAGCTCAGTTTCCTCCATAGGGTAGAAAGCATGGTAGTCAACAGCTCTAACATCTTACACTCATCAGCAAAGAGAAACAAATTTTCTTTCTTAGTGCTCAGTACTGAACGTATCAGGAAAGCATGCTTATTGGCTTAAATTTGGTCTCATACCCACCACTGAAACAATTAATAAAGGAGAGAGGGATGAGGACATGTAAAGCAAAAAAAGAAAAAAAAAGAAAAGAAAAAGCGATAGCAGAATGAGAAAGACAAGTTGTGCTAACAAAACAAAAGTTATCTGCTATACAAAAAGAATTAGATATATTTCAGAAATTAAGATCTGAGTATAATGCTGTGAAGTAGAATTGCAGGTAACCTACTAATTAAACACTGTCAAGAGTTGACAGCATTGGCCGGGCTCAGTGGCTCAAGCCTGTAATCCCAGCACTTTGGGAGGCCAAGGTGGGCGAATCATGAGGTCAGGAGTTCGAGACCAGCCTGGCCAACATGGTGAAATACAAAAAATTAGCTGAGTGTAGTGGAAGGCGCCTGTAATCCCAGCTACTTGAGAGGCTGAGGCAGGAGAATCGCTTGAACCCGGGAGGCAGAGGTTGCAGTGGGCCAAGATCGCACCACTGCACTCCAGCCCAGGTGACAGAGTGAGACCTCATCTCAAAAAAAAAAAAAAAGAGTTGACAGCATCAAAGATTTGGGTACTTTCCAATTTTCTGTTCTACTATCCTCAGCATGTTGTGGACTCAAGATGGCTGCAGCAGCTCCAAGGCATCAAGGTCTCAACAGCATCCACAGAACAGAAAAGACAGTGATGTTTCAGTGTTATTCCACATTCCCATTCCTGAATCAATTAATAGCATGAGGAATAAAATTGCCATTTAAGGTTAGAATAATCTGGATTCATCCCAGACTCCATGGAGCACAAAGACATATAAAACATGATGTAACTCTAGGTTCTGTTAGCAAAAATGATTGGCTGAGATTGGCTGTGGGGTGGAAAGATGGGGGAATGGAGGGACAGAGTCATGGTAATTTGAAGATTGGTAACCACAGTACATTTGTCATGTATCCAACATGGCCTCAAACAGTTTTGTCAACTTGAAAACCAAATAATTTTGCAGTAACTTTAGTGAGTGGCTCTACAATTGAAAGCAACAGAAAAACAATGAAAGTTGTGAAGATGTGGATTGTATGGACAATCTGCAGGCAATGGCACCATAGGCTGAGGGGAATTATCATCAGCAAACATATCTTACTTGTTCCAAGAATATTTCTTGCAAAAATATTATGCTATTTTTACACTTCTTAATTGAGTGGCATTAGCTGTGAATTATTTTAAAAATCCTGTTTCCCTGCCAGAATCGCCAGTCTTTGGGTTGACTCTATGAGTTTCTGAGCATTCCTTCAATAAATCCTTCTCAGCTTAATTTAACCACAGTTTGTTTTTATTTCTCTTAACCAATAATCCTGACTGGGGTGTTTATCCTCTCCCACAAAAAATTAAAATCTGCTTCAGTAATTCAGAGTTGTAATTATATTCAAATATCAGTTCTGATGAAAAGTAGTAATAGGAACTAAATTCTGCTTTAGCAAGGCTAAGAAATAGTATATGTTTCTTCTTCTTTATGTACATACTAAAAAAGTTTCAGAAAAATGTTTTCTTGTCTTCAAAAAAGTAGATTATCATTACAATTCTATATTGAAAAAAAATTCATACATATTTGTGAGCGGTAAGGTAAAATTCCTGTTCTTAAAACACATATTCTATCATTAAGATACCCCTGATCATTGAGAACATAGAGATATTCACAAAATATTAAAGAAATAAAAATGAAAGGGGAAATACCAGTGGCGTGAATGTAATAAATATCATTCTTATACTTAATTTCTTATGAGCATGCTTTAGTTGAATATTTGACAATTAAAATGATATATTTATTTGATTATTATCAATTAAAATATTGAGTATTAACAACAAATAATTAAATGTAATTAAAACAATATTCATAGCAATTAAAATTGTCTTCATTTTTCATTTAAACCAAGACCATCAAATTTGCCTTTGTTAAATAATCCTGGACACAGATGTAATAACAAAATAATGTTACTTTTAGTCTCTGTCATTTAAAACCCAAAATCTATACCAGCTTCTCCAAATATTTATTTCCAAGTGAAAGTCCTGCTGTAGAAAAAAGAAAGAATCAATACTGATAGTCTTTAGCGCTCAATTCAGCTCTTACCATACCAGTGAGGGAAAGGATTTAAAGTTAAGCTCACTCTAGCAGGTTGAACATGATTTGAAACATGCTCATCAATGCAGTCAATATAATATAGTATATAACTGAAGGAAGTTTTCAGTAAGTATTTGTGATACATATTATTAGATTTTAAAATACAATTGCTATGATGGAATAATTTATCTCAATATGATAATTTAATATATATTTTTCTGGATAGCAATGAAAGTACACAACATAAGTTCTATCTGTTTGCAAACAGAGATTATGAGAACTTAATGGGCTCTTACGAGAGCAATACACTTCATTGCAATTATATTTATGGGTGGTCCAGCAGAGATACGGATCTCAAGATAATACCAGACTCTTAAACTGCTAACACCATCACCTTAAAAAAAAAAAAAAAGTAGCACTTCCAATATAGGCTTCAGAATACCCTACTGAACATACAAATTTATGAAACATGATTATACAACATTTTTAAACTCTTTTTAAAGAACTTATTTGTCAAGAGCACTGAGGAAAGGCTATGTTTGTGAGCTATAAGAGACGCATCATCCTGTATGATTATCAAAGTGCCCTCTGCAAAGCTCTCTGCCCCAAGGGAATTCTGAATGGAGTAGTTACTAAACAGTGAGATTATGAGATTTATACCTGGGATACCAATATTTTTTCTTTCATTTCAACTTTTATTTTAAGTTCAGGGGATACATGCGTAGGTTTGTTACACGGGTAAATTGTGGGTTGTGGGGGTTTGATGAACAAATTGTTTCATCATGCAGGTAATGAAAATGGTACCCAATAGGTACTTGTTTAATCCTCACCCTCCTTCTACCTCCCACCCTCAAGTAGGCCGTGGTGTCTATTGTTCTCTTCTTTGTATCTGTGTGTACTCAATATCTAGCTCCCACCTAACAGTGAGAACATGTGGTATTTAGTTTTCCGTTCCTGCACTAATGCACGTAGGATAATGGTCTCCAGTTCCACCCATGTTCTTGCAGAGGACATAATTTTGTTCTTTTATATGGCTGTGTAGTATTCCATGGTTAATACGTACCATATTTTTTTTTATCCCGTCCACCTTTGATGGGCATTTAGGTTGATTCTGTCTTTACAATTGTGAATAGTGTTGTGACTAACGTACACATGCATGAGTCTTTATGGTAGAATGGTTTATATTCCTTTGGGTATATGTCAAGTAATGGGATTCCTGGGTTGAATAACATCCAAGCCAAAAGCCAAAAGAAGAATGAAATCTCATTCACGGTAGCTGCATTCACAAAATAAAATATCTAGGGATACAGCTATCCAGGAACGTGAAAGATCTCTACAGTGAGAATTACAAAACACTGCTGAAAAATATCAGAGATGACACAAACAAATGGAAAAACATTCTGTGCTCATGGATAGAAAGTATCAATATTGTTAAAATGGCCATATTGCCCAAGGCAGTTTACAGATTACCTGCTATACCTATCAAATGGAGTTAGAAAAAAACTATTCTAAAATTCAAATGGAACCAAATAAGAGTCAAATAGCCAAAGCAATCCTAAGGAAAAAGAACAAACTGAGAGGCATTACACTACCCAACTTCAACCTATACAGTGAAGCTACAGTAACCAAAACAGCATGGTACTGGTACAAAACAGAGACGTCGACCAATGGAGTGGAATAGAGCGCCCAGAAACAATGCTGCACACTTAAAACCATTTGATCTTCAACAAAGTTAACGAAAACAAGCAATGCAGAAAGGACTCCCTTTCTGCAATCAATGATGCTGCAATAACTGGCGAGCCACATGCAGAAGATTGAACTTGGCCCCTTCTCTTTCACCATATACAAAAATCAACTCAAGATAAATTAAAGACTTAAATGTAAAACCTAAAAATACAAAAACTAGGAGAAAATCTAGGTAATACCATTCTGGACACAGGACCTAGCAAAGTTTTCATTACAAAGACTGTAAAAGCAATTACAAACAAAACAAAAATTAACAAGTGGAATCTAATTAATTTAAAGAGCTTCCGCACACTAAAATACACTATCTACATAGCAAACAGGCAACTGACACAATTGGAGAAAATATTTACAAAGTATACCTCTGACAAAGGTCTAATACTCAGAATACATGAGGAACTTAAATTAACAAAAAACAACGAACACTATTAAAAAATGGGCAAAGGACAGGAACAGACATTTCTCAAAAGAAGACATACATGTGACCAACAAGCATATGCAAAAAATGCTCAACATCAGTAATCATTACAGAAATGCAAATCAAAACCACAACAAGACCCCATCTCTCACCATTCAGAATGGCCATTATTAAAATGTCAAAAAATAACAGATGCTGTTGGGCCTGCAGAGAAAAGGGAACACTTATACACTGCTGGTGGGAATGTAAATTAATTCAGCCACTGTTGAAAGTAGTTTGTAGATTTTCCGATATATATTTTAAAAAACAGGTGTTTCTGCCCACCAGGTGTACCCAGAGCCACATACTCCCACCCTGAAATCTGACCTCTGATCTGTTTTACAAAGTTGACTTTGTACTGGCATCAAATCCAGATTCTTTCCTTTTATTTGTCATCTGTTCAACTTCTCACTTGGATAATATTTTGCTCTTTATTATTGAACTACTTCATGGTTTAAGATGTCTTCCACTTTTAGCAAATAATATGCATATTTATATCAGTACTGTCAAATTTAAAAGACTTTTCAAAAATGCTATGTTTGATTAATTTCCTTAAATAACTCACTAACCTCTCTGGGTTTCAGTTTTCTCAAAATAAATGAGGGGACCAGACTAGTGAAAAATCTCAGTGCCTTCCTCTTCTGAAAGTATTCTTCACCAGTGTATTAATTTGTCTGTTATTATACTACAATGCATCACTGTGGTTGTGTATCATATTGTATAGCATTGTGCCTTACATAGTGCATTGCACTGCCTTTTACCATGTCGTGTTACACTGTACCAAATACTATTTCATTTATAGTGATACGTTAACTATGAAGAAGCACTTTTAGAACTGGTGGATGTGACAGCAATCAGCAAATGTGAAGGAAAAAGAGAGGAGATCCAGGTGAATTGTTAATCCAAACATCTGCAAAGGGTTTTTGAGGGCAAAATGATCTTTTATATTTTACATTGCCTCTTGTGTCATTTGTTTTATAAATAATTACTAAATTACTTAAAATCATTAATGGGCAAAGAATAACGTTATCAAATTAATATTGATAGATTATTGATGCAACCTCTGCTCACATTTGTATTGGCTGCTTATTCAGTTCTGTGAAAGTGCTTTAAATGTTGTTATTATGTTTAAAGTTTCTCATCCAAAAATAAACACAAATTCTTAGAATGAAAACTATTTCCCTTTTTAGGTAGCTCATTTAAAATTTTAACTGCGTCTTTCCAATGTTTTTACCCACATTGAAACCACAGGAGAAATAATTCTGGAGAGACAAAGAATACTGCTACTTCATAATTCTGGGTTTGTGCCAAAGGCAATAGAATAATTAGGGGTCAGAAGACCAGTGTTCAAATCCCAACCTGATCACTGTTATCTTTTGATCTCTGGCAAAGTAACTAAACAGTCTTCCCATCTGTGGAATAGGGGCAACAACAGCTACCATTTGTAATAGCTATGATTAATATATGAGACAGTATTTGTGAAACAGCTATTTCCTACAGCATTAAAAATGTATATTAAAAATGAATTTACTCCTTATGATTAGATTAGCGAATTATTTTATTAAATTCAGAATGAGCAAGCATTTAAAAAATGATTACTATGTAACTTTATTACTTTACAAGCTTTAAAATACACTAATGTTTTTCTGTTCTAAATAACATCAACTACAGCAATTTTAAAAATTCTTGACAAGTATAAAAAAGATAAAAATTATCTATAATCTCATGACCAAAAGAAACCCAATTAATGTTTTCTTTTATAAAGATTCAAACAATAAATCAACATAGATATGGATGTATAGATGTAGACATTATAAGACAGATTTATGTAACTGGAATATTATATGCATGAAAATAAGTATATATACATGTGATTTTAATATATACATGCATAAATGTAATATTAATCGGAATTCATTCACAATTAATCAGAACAGCTACAGTGAACAACCAATTCACATAATTTTTGTGCACCTTTCTGGTTATTTTCTTCCAACAAATTCCTTAGAATAAAATCACTGATTCAAAGGGTTTGAGCAATTTTAAGATCTTAAAGAAGTTTCTGAAATCATGCTAGAAAACTTTTTATCAATTCACATTTGCATTACAATGTATGAGATTGTCTTTCACTTGATCCTCATTAAAACTGGACATTACCATTGTTTGTTAATTTGCTTATTTGACAGACAAAAAAATCTTATTTATGTATTTGATATTTTCATTTATTTGATGAATGGAAAACTAGAAGGTTTTTAAGTTTTGTTTTTGTTAGTTTGGTTTGGTTTTGGTATGGTTTTAATAATTTTATAGTCCACATGTTTCCCCTGTGACTTGTCCTTTTGAGGCATTTGCTTATTTTTTTGAGGGAATAATTTTATCTCCCACTAATTAAATAATTAAATTTATAAAGATTGCACATTTTCTCTACTTTTTAAATTATTTTATATTTTAAATGCAGTGTTTAAAATGCAGGTTATAAAGCTTTTGCTTTATCCTTTATTTCATTACATTTTTGCCATAAATAGCCTTATTTATCATAAGATCAGATTAAAAAAATGCATATGCCTATTCTGTTTTAGTTCTTCTAAGGTTTCCTTTTACACATTTATTCATTTAATCCCGGATATAGTTTGGATGTGTGTCCCCTCAAAATCTTAACATTAAAATGTGACCTCTAATACTGGAGGTGGGTTTAGTGGGAGGTGTTTAGGTCATGGGGATGGATCCCTCATAAATGGCTTGGTACCCTCCTCACTGTAATGAGTTACCATGATATCTGGTTGTTAAAAAGAGTCTAGGACCACCCCATTCTCTCTTTTTCTCCCTCTCTTGCTATGTGACACAGCTGTTCCCCCTTTACTTTCTGCCATGAGTAAAAGCTTCCTGAGGCCTCACCAGAAGCTGAGCATATGGTAGTGCCATACTTGTACAGCCTGCAGAACTGTGATCCAAATAACCCTCTTTTTCTTATAAATTACCAGGCCTCAGGTATTCCTTTATAACAACACAAAATAGATTAATGCTAAAAATTGGTACCAGGAGTGGAGTGTTGCTGTAACTATACCAGAGAATGTGGAAGTGACTTTTGAACTAGGTAATGGGCAGAGATGGGAAGAGTTTGGAGGGAACCAAAGAAGAAAGAAAAATGAAGAAAAGTTTGGAACGTCCTAGAGACCGCTTAAGTGGTTGTTACCAAATTGCTGATAGAAATGTGGACAGTGAAAATTAGGTTAATGAGGTCTCAGATGGAAATGAGGAACTTATTGGGAACTAGAGCAAAGGTTACCCTTGTTATGTCCTATCAAAGAACTTAGCCATATTCTGTCCATGCCATAGGGGTTTGTGGAAGGTTGAACTTAAGAGTGATGACCTGGGCTGGGCATGGTGGCTCACGCCTGTAATTCCAACACTTTGGGAGGCCGAGGTGGGCAGATCACCTGAGGTTGGGAGTTCGAGACCAGCCTGACCAACATGGAAAAACTCCATCTGTACTAAAAATACAAAATTAGTTGGGCATGGTGGCGCATGCCTGCAATCGCAGCTACTCAGGAGGCTGAGGCAGGAGAATCGCTTGAACCTGGGAGGCAGAGGTTGCAGTGAGCCAAGATCACGCCATTGCACTCTAGCCTGGGCAACTAAGTGAAACTCCATCTCAAAAAAAAAAGACAAAGAAAAAAAGAGTGATGACCTAAGGTATATGGTGGAAGAAATTTCTAAGCAGAAAATTACACAAGATGGGGCTTGGCTGAGTCTAACAGCCTTTGATTAGATATTGTAGCAAAGAAATGACTTACAGTTGGAACTCGTAATTATAAGGAAAGAAAAGTGTAAAAATTTAGAAAATCTGCAGCTTAGTCTTGTGGTAGAGAAGGAAAAAGCATTTTCAGGTGTATGAGTCCATGTTCACACTGCTATGAAGATGCCAAGGAGGCTTGGCATCTTCTATTTAGATTTCAGAGGATTTATGGGAAAGCCTGGGTGACCAGGCAGAAGCTTGAGACACGAGTGGAGGCCCTGTAGGGCAGTGCCAAGGGGAAATACATGGTTGGAGTCCCCACACAAAGTCCCCACTAGGGCATTGCCTTGTGTAGCTGTGGGAACAAGGCCACCATCCTCTAGACTCTAAAATAGTAGAGCCATCAGCAGCATGCACTCTCAGCCTGCAAAAGCTGCAGGTACCAGAGCCCAATCATCACACTGGCGTTTTCCAGGATGTGGGACACGGAGTCAAGGATTACTTTGGAGCTTTAAGGTTTAATTTCTAGCCTGCTAGGTTTAGGACTCACATGGGGCTTATTGTTCCTTTCTTTTGTCAGATTTCTCCTTTTTGAAATGGGAATATTTACTCAATGCCTGTGTCACCGTTGTATCTTGGTAGTAAATAACTACTCTATGAACTTACAATCTCATAGGTCAAAGGAACTTGCCTTGAGTCTCAGAGGAGGCTTTGGACATAGAAGCTACCCAAACAGCAATACTTTTCCACATGCTTAAATATTTTTATATTTTTTAAAGGTTTGCAATTTTCTTTAAAAATGTTCCTTCAGTTTGTGGGTGAAGTTATTGCTTGGTATTATTCTATATATTTTTGTTATTATGAATGGAGCATTTTCATGTATCTCCTGCTGTTTTCTGCTACTATACTAAAATAAGTAATTAAAAAATTTCTCTCTATTTAGTTTCTCTCAATATCTTGTCTTTTAAATTAAGCTGACTCTTATTATAGTCAGTCCTATCTTAGAAGATTTATTAACAGCAAATAACTACCTAAATTATTTCTTCATATGCTTTCTCTTCTTAAGAAGCTTTTCATTAAATGAACTTTATTGTATATGTTATTAAAATATGTTTTCAAATTATCACACTATAACAAATTATGTCATATGGCTATTTCAGGCCTATTACATTCAGACTGCCCCAATAGCTCCCTTTAAAACAACACAGAAGGTTACTGGCCAGGTGCAGTGGCTCACACCTGTAATCCCAGCACTTTGGGAGGCCGAGGCAGGCGCATCATGAGGTCAGGAGATCCAGACCATCCTGGCTAACATGGTGAAACCCAGTCTCTACTAAAAATACAAAAAATTAGCTGGGTGTGGTGGTGGGTACCTGTAGTCCCAGCTATTCGGGAGGCTGAGGCGGGAGAATGGCATGAACTTGGGAAGGCAGAGCTTGCAGTGAGCCGAGATCGCGCCACTGCACTCCAGCCTGGGCAACAGAGCCAGACTCCATCTCAAATAATAATAATAATAATAAATGAAACAACATAGAAGTTTACCAACTGGTATATGTTTATTCGTATTAATGGAATATATTGTATGACTTAAATTGAAGTTTTGAAAATTAAGACTACGTAGATTCATTTTCTCTGAAAATATTACCTGTGATACAGGCACAAACTTTTCTTTAAAAACCTCCTTATAATGACAAAGTACTCAAAAGTAACCAGTCAGAAAAGTTTGCAACTATCAGATTGTTAAAGTACTTTGTATAAAATTAGCTAGATTTAAACAAAAAATATGAATTATTTTTTTAAAAAATCAAAAGTTAAACATGCCCTTAACCTTACTAAATTTGTTATTCTTCATTGAGATTTCAGTTCCTGGACCCCTCTGTACTCTCTTCACATGCCATGGGCTCTGCTACGTTTTATTTTTCTTTTCTTTCATAATTCACCTTAGACCCAGTGGTTAACCACTTTAATGCTGTTTTCTCTTAAGCAACCTTGATTCTTTCGGTTTAATATCCTTTTACTAGACATATTCTGTTAATATCCATATATTAATGAATCCACACATTGTGTTTTTCCTGCTCTGGGTTGCTATATGGTGCTGAGAAACTCTTTAATTATACCTATTAGCTCTGACATACGTTTGGACATCTCAGCCTCTTCTGGGCTGTAATAACTGTTTGACAGTCTTTTAACTTGTACCTAATCAGTTTTCCTTTGCATTTTCTTGATTGCAAATTCAGATATTTATCACTATTCTCAACACCCCCACCTTCATCATCACAGAAAATGAAGGCTATCAATCATGCTTTCACACATCTTTTTTTTCTTCCATATCTAAAAATAATTTAAATTGCTACTCAAACTTCTTATATGTAGTCAGAGTTTGAGATGAATACTCTACTCTTCACAGTAGTCTTTATCTATTAATGGTTGGATCTTTCCCTTTATATCTACTTCTTGTTATGATAAATAAGCTCCTTTATTTCCTAGATTATCAATTGTTAATTCCCTTCAAAATACTTCATATTAACTTTGAAACATGAAGTTACATTTTAAAAAATATGCAGAAAGTCTTATAACTTTTCCCATTGAAAGATTACATCTATGTTCCACACCCTTGATCACAGGCTCTGTGGCTACTTGAATAATAGAATTTGACAGAAAGGAACTTGTATCCGTTTTCATGTTCAGTCTTAAGAAGCTTATAGTTTCCACTTCTTGTCACATAGGATGTTCTTTCTTGAACTGTGCTATAAGGAAGGCCAGGCACATGGAGACATCCATATAAAGATGAACTGAGATATCCCAGCCCAGTTTTGGTTCAATTACCAACCAACAGCCAGCATCAACTTGCCGTTCATGTAACTGAGCCATCTTGGAAGTGGATCCCCCTGCCTTTAGTTATACTTCCTCAGTGGACAGTACATAGAGCAGAAATGAGCTTTCACATCAAGAACTTTTTAAATTGTTGTTTTCAGTCCCTAAAGATTGAGGTGGATTGTAATGTAGCAATAGACCATCACAATACTTGCTTAAATGTCTCCCATATTTGAGAAGATAAGCTTGATGAGATCAAAAAGAAATAGTTTAGTCTTCTTTTTCTTGATATTCAAGTTCTAGAAGAGTTGTATAATAATAATAATATATTATATAAAGTATAATAATAATATATTATACTTTTTGCTCCCTGAACCCATTGTCTTTTCTGACAATACCACCACATTGAAATTAGAGACTTGGTCATGTTCACTGGTCATATAGAGTATATACCAAACTCTTTATAAAGCATGAGAGAACCTATATTATATCATTTCACTCCAACTCTCTAGCACTCATTTTTCACACCATATATATACTGTTTTCTCTTACACATACATGCCTATTGTATTAGTCTGTTCTCACGCTGCTAATAAAGATATAGCTGAGACTGGGTAATTTATAAAGGAAAGAGGTTTAATTGACTCACAGTTTAGCATGGCTGGGGTGGCCTCAGGAAACTTATAATCACGGCAGAAGGGGAAGCAAGTACCTCCTTCTTCACATGGCAGCAGGAGAGAGAAGAATGAGAACTTAGTGAAGGAGGAAGACCCTTATAAAACCATCAGATCTCATGAGAACTTACTCAACTATCATAAGAATAGCATGGGGGAAAACATCCCCCATGATTCAGTTACCTCCCACTGGGCCCCTCCCACAACATGTGGGGATTATGGGAACTACTATTCAAGATGAGATTTGGGTGGGGGCAAAGCCAAACCATATCACCTATCATATTAATTTATAAATTAGGCACAGTAAGATTAATAATAACTGGTAATAAAATTGAATAATTATAACAATATACTATAATAAAAGTTACGTGAATGAGGTCTCTCTCTCCCTCTCAAAATATCTTATTGTACTGTACTCAGCTATTTTTCTACCTCTCTTGCTCACAGGTAACTGAAACTACAGAAAGTGAAACTTCAGACAAAAAGGGTCTACTGCAATTATACTTCTTTTTGCTTAGACTGTTAGAAATCTCAAGACAAACTTGAAGATCATAACACTGTGGACTTCTGTATTTGGTGCATGTTTCAGGTACCTATGGCTGCAAAACAAACCACCCCAAAATTTAATGGCATAATCATTATTTTCTAATATTCTGTGACTTAACTGGGCTCATCTGTTGTCTTTTAGGATCTCTCATGCAGATACAGTTAGAAGGAGGCTGGACTAGAGTCATCTGAAAATTCAATTGGACTAAATTTCAAAGATAATGTATTAGTCCATTTTCTGTTGTTATAACTGAATGCCATAGACTTGGTAATTTGTAAAGAAAAAAGGTTTATTTAGCACATGGTTCTAGAACCCAGTAAGTCATAGAGTGTGGTTCATTTGGCGAGGATCTTCTTGTTGTGGCATGACTTGGTGGAGAGTATTAGATGTGACAAGGCAAGAACATGTGTGTCAACTCAGATCTTTCTCTTCTTATGACACAAACATTTTTATCATGAAAGCCCCACTCTAATAACCTTATCTAATTCTTATTACCTCCCAAAGGTTACACCTCCAATAAACATATGAATTTGAGGATTAAATTTTCAACCCTTGTGCTTTGAGGAACATTCAAAGAATGGCATATGGCTTCTTCATCGACATGCCTGGCAACATAGCTGGAATGACTAACCCCACTTTGGGCAGGCCAGACCCAATCTAGCTCTCTTTCTCTCCCACCCACACCTGCAGCCCCTGTGCATGGCTTCCTCACAACATAATGGTCATCAGGTAGTGGAACTTTTTAATGACTGCTTGATTCATCTAGGGCCAGTATTCTAAGGGAGCCAGGAGGAAGCCACGAGGTGTTTCTGACATAGCCACACAACTTAAGACAGCTTCACTTTCACTGCATTTTATTGATCAAAAGCAAGTCTTTAGTTCAACCCTGATTCAAGGAGAGGAACTACAAGAAAACATGAATACCAAGAAGTGTGATTTTTTTGTGGATCATTTTTATAGACTAGCTACTACAGTATACTTAGATTTTTTTTCTTAGAGTAGGTTTTCTGCTTTATTATTTTATAATATGTTTTTTAATTAAAGGTGATTTTTACTGTTTTATGGAGAAGCCAAGTAATATTAAATGATAAACTAATGGTACAGATGTAATAATAACACTATATACACAGGATGTTATGAGAATTGCTTGAGTTAATAAATATGTGAATAGTTTGTAAATAAGATCATACTAGTGTAAAGGTATATTTAAAAATAGTGTGTCATGGGAGTTCCTGATTTTGTTAAAATTGTAAGAATTTTTGCTTCAGACCAATGGTCTTAATATCAGCCAAGTTATTCACAGAGTGTTTAATGAGATAATACAAACAGCCTTTAGTAAATTGGGCAGAAGCAAAGAGAATTATGTCTTAGTAAAATTTCTGGAAATTTTCTACATAGTTCTATAAAAATCTGAGGGAACTTCTAACAACTTGTGGGACAATGGAATTAAGAGACAAAATTAAAAATATAATCTTTATTTCTCAATGTAAGCTCCATCAAGTTCGAGACACTTTTGTAAGTGGTATTACCAACCATTTAGTCCATTCCTAAAGAACTGAGAGTCATTGGACTTTGACCACATCAAAGCAGTCTTTTTTTACATTATTAACTAAACAGAAATGAGTGCCCTTTAAAGATTTTTTAAAATTAGGAAACAAAAAGAAGTCAAAGGGAGCCGAAGCAGGACTTGCTTACTGATTTCCCATTAAAACTCTCACCAAAGTGCCCTTTTTTCTTTTTCCTTTTCTTTTCTTTTCTTCCTTTCCTTTCTTTTCCTTTCCCGTCCTTTCCTCTCCTTTTCCTTTCTCTTTCCTTCTTTTTCTTTCTCCCTTCCTTCCTTCTTTTCTTTTCTTTTTCTTTCTTCCTTCCTTCCTTCCTTTCTTTGTCTTTTTTCTGACAGTCTCGCTCTGTCAACCAGGCTAGAGTGCAGTGACGTGATCTCAGCTCACTGCAGCCTCTGCCTCCTGGGTTCAAGGGATTCTTGTGCATCAGCCTGTAGCTGGGACTACAGGAGTGCAACACCATGCCCAGCTAATTTTTGTATTTTTAATAGAGACGGGTTTTGCCATGTTGGCCAGGCTGGTCTTGAACTCCTGGCCTCAAGTGATCCACCTGCATTGGCCTCCCAAAGTGTTGGGATTGCAGGTGTGAGCCACCACGCCTGGACCCTCCTTTTTTTTTTTTTTAAATGAGAGGAATGCACAGGAGCATTGTCATGGTGGAAAAGGACTCTTGTGAAGCTGTCTCAGACATTTATCTGCTAGAGCTTTGACTAACTTTCTCAATCACGCTAATAATAAGCATATGTTATTGTTCTTTGACCTACCAGAAAGTAAAAAGGCAAAATGCCTTAAACTTCCCCCAAAACTGTTGCATTTTCTTTGCTCTTGACCAGTCAATTTTTTGCTTTGACTGGACCACTTACACCTGTTGGCAGCCATTGCTTTAGTTGTGCTTTGTCTTCTGGGTCATACTGGTAAAGCTACATTTCATGTCCTGCTACAATTCTTCAAATAACTGTTTTGAAATTTTCATCACACTTGTGGAAAGTTTGCTCAACTTTAATTTTTTGGTCAGAATTGTATAAGATGAACCAATTGAGATATCTATGGTATTGGCTACTGCTTGTGCTGTTAATTATTGGTCCTCTTCAATTCAGACTCAAGTAAGGTTAATTTTTTTTCACAAATTTATGTGAACAGTCTGCTGTTGCAGGTTTCATCTTCAACATCATCTTATACTTTCTTGAAACAAGTTACCCGTTTGTAAACTGCTGATGACTTAAGGACGTTGTTTCCATAAAATTTTTATAAAGCATCAATGATTTCCACGCAAATCACTGGGTGGAAGAAGCTTGAGTATTCTTCCACCCATGCTTCACTACAAATTTGATTGTTCTTGCTTCAATTATGGCCGAATTCATGTTGTTCTGACAAGGGCTCCTTTTAGACTGATGGCGTATCCTTCTTAGTGCCTCAGACTAACTTCTCTTCAGACATATCATAACAAGTTAGTATGAGTTTATTTTGGTGTAAAAATTTTGAAATGTATGCATGGTTTTTTCATAATACACATTTTCTCTGAACTTTTTGAAGATCTCTCATATAATCACTTGAAACTATATATTAACATTTTATGTCTATTTCTATCTCTATTTCATAGAAATGTCTCCTAATTAATACAACAAAACATAAATTAGGATTTCATTGGTACATTCATAATTTGATGAAGACTGTGAGTGGACTGAGTAATTTCTAGGGTTTCTTGTATGATTATGACTCATTTGATTTTTGACCCATAGTGTAGTAAGGGCTTTACTTTGGTGTCATTTTGATCTTTTTTCTTTTTAATTACTCAAGTTATTTCTGTTGGCAGAAACCCTTCCCTCTACCAAAGGGCCTTTTATTCTACTTGACTTTGGACTATCCAACTCTGCTGTATTTGGCAAAACTGCAGGCCAACCCTCACAGAAATTGTGCCCTCTTTGGCGTCTATACACCTAAATATGCCATTTAATCTAATCATAATGTTATTGCCACTTTGCAGTGCCAAATCATCTGCCTCAACGATTAGAAACTTTCTCAAGGTCGGCTGGGTGTGGTGGCTCATGCCTGTAATCCTAGCATTTTGGGAGGCCGAGGTGAGCGGATTGCCTGAGCTCAGGAGTTTGAGACCAGCCTGGGCAAAATGGTGAAACCCCACCTCTACTAAAATACAAAAAAGTTACCTGGGCGTGGTGGCATGCACCTGTAATCCCAGTTACTTGGGAGGCTGAGGCAGAAGAATTGCTTAAACCCGGGAGGTGGAGGTTGCAGTGAGCCGAGATTGTGCCATTGCACTCCAGCCTGGGTGACAGAGCGAGATTCTGTCCCCCCCCCCAAAAAAAAAAAAAGAAAAGAAAAAACTTCCTTGAAGTCAATGATTCTAATTATGCAATAAGACCTCTTTCTCTAGCCTTTTTACAAGTCTAAACACAAGACCACTTAATAGGAACAGCCTTAATTTATCTATAAATGTTTTCTACATATTTTTTATTTTCTTTGGTTCATTTTTCTTCCTTACAAAATCAAGCAACTGACTTCAGGAATTTTGCCTTTTATTTCCCTTAAATCTCCTCTCTGCATCCATCTAAGTGTTGAGCATTCAGTAGGTAGCCAACAAATGTGTTGATGAAAGTCAGCAGAAGACCCTGATAGACTATAACTTTCTTTGCTTCACTTATTGCAGTTAACAAAAAGAGATATTGTGAAGGTAATTTACCATTAGAAGAGTGTTTTGAAATCCTTGAACAGAGAATATTCTTCAAAAATTGCATAAAATACTGCTGCAATTACAATGATTTCTGGATACCACTCTACTACAAATCTGTCACCCAGGAACAAAAATGCTGTGCAAGGCCAACATGTCACCTATTCCACCATACATGAAATAGTGGAGTTGGCTGTAATACCTGGAAACTGGAAAAGTTAATTTAAAGAAAATTTCAGCTAAGGTAAAACTCTTTGAAAAAAATGGAAGGATGCTCCACAAAGTGTTCCAGCCTGGAATCTGGAATGACTATTTTCTTTTTTTCAAATACATCTTGTGAAATTAGAATGATTCTCCCTGTGGACTGTGTACTGTAAATCAAGTTTTAATAAGTGGACACTTTATGAAAGACATTTTGAACTCATAGCTAGGAAAACATTCTACTGATCTAATGACAAGAATATAATTAGAAGATAAGATTTCAATATAAAATGATCATAACTAAAAATTGAATGAATGATGCAATTGAAACATTACAATAAAAAGCCCCCAGGTCTTGAAAGATTTAATGAAAATACACTGGATAATTAGCATTATGGTTTAATAATCAATATAAAGCTTGGCAATTCTTGGGAAAACTACTGACTTCCATTATTTAAAACAATACTTAATATTTTATAATGAAAAATGCTTACATAATGCTTTTGAATCACTCTTATTATCAAATTGCTGGGTTTTTTTTCTCTCTGGAATCTTTAATCACTTTTACTCTTCGTCAGACAAACCTCTTTTCATTTTTCAAATCTCAGTCTAATTGTCTCTTTTTCAAATTGATCTAGTCTGAACCCTTCAATATTAGCTATTTTCCCACTGATATTCTCTCCAATTGCATATTTTTATATTAATTTAAAAGGTATACTATTCCTTGTATTTGTAGATTTATTTTGGATTTTTCTTTAATGACTGTCTCCTTCACTAAACCATAACATCCTTGAAAGTAGGGTATTGGTCTCTTCTTTGACATTCTACACCTGACATCTAACACAATGTCTTACTCTCAATACATACTTGTTAAATGATCAAAAGAATTAAAAAGTCATGATGCTGCATCAAGCCACCAGTGCACTAATTCATTTTGATAGTTTAAAATGTATAATATAAACCCTATTTCCAATTTACAAAGGATTAAAGGGTGACTAAGATACTCTCAATTGATTGGTACCAGTTAGATGGGCAGCCTGTTTTACTTTCTCTTCTCATTATTTTTATTTTTTCAATAATTTTTAGTTTTATAGATTTAGGGGGAAGTTTTGTTACTTTTTAAAAATAATTTCAACTTTTATTTTAGATTAATGGGGTATATGTGCAGGTTTGTTAAATGGGTGTATTGCATGATGCTGAGGTTTAGAGAACAAGTTATCCATTCACACAGGTAATGAGCCTAGTATCAAATAACTAGTTTTTCAACTCTTGCCCCCTTCACTCCTTCCCCACTCTGGTAGTCCACAGAGTCCGTTGTTGCCATCTTTATGTCTATGATTACTCAGTGTTTAGCACCCCCTTATAAGTGAGAACATTGTGGTATTTGGTTTTCTCTTCCTGTGTAAATTTGCTTAAGATAATGGCCTCTCACTGCATCCATGTTTCTGCAAAGGACATTACTTTGTTCTTTTTAAGGCTACATAGTATTCCATGGTGTATATTTACCACATATTCTTTATCCAATCCACCAGTGCTGGGCACCTAGGTTGATCCATGTCTGCTATTGCGAATAGTGATGTAATGAGCATATAAGTGCAACTGTCTTTTTAGTAGCATAACTTATTTTCTTTCAAATATATACCCAGTGATGGGATTGCTGGGTCAAATAATAGTTTTTTTAAAGGTCTTTGAGAACTCTCCAAACTGCTTTCCACAGTGGCTGAACTAATTTACATTCCCACAAACAGTGTATAAGCATTTCCTTTTCTCCACAGCCTTGACAGCACCTGACATTTTCTGACTTTTTAATAATAGGTATTCTGACTGGTGTGAGATAGTATCTCATTGTGGATTTGATATACACTTCTCTGATGATTAGTGATGTGGAACCTTTTTTAAATGTGGTTTTTGGTTGTTTGTATGTACGTGAATATACCATTTCATGGTGAATTCTGGGCTTTTAGTATAATCATCAACCAAATAGTGTACCTTGTAACAAATGTACCAAAATACCCAAAAGAAGGGAAATCACTATATTGAAGAGATATCTGCTCTCCTATGTTTGTTGAAGCACTGTTTACAATAGCTGAGATTTTGAAGCAACCTAAGTGTTCATCAACAGATAAATGGATAAAGAAAAAGTGGTACATATACACAATGGAGCACTAGTCAGCCATCAAAAACAATGAGATCCAGTCATTTGCAACAACATGGATGAAACTAGACATCATTATGCTAAGTGAGATAAGCCAGGCACAGAAAGACAAACATTACATGTTCTTACTTATTTGTGGGATCTAAAATTCAAAACAATTGAACTCATGGACACAGAAAATAGAATAGTTACCAGAGGCTGGGAAGGGTAGTGAGGGGTAGGGATGGTTAAAGGGTACAAAAAGTAGTTAGAAAGAATGAATAAGACCTATATTTGATAGCACAACAGGGTGACTACAGTCAATAATAACTTAATTTTACCCTTTAAGATAACTTAAAGAATGTAATTTCACTGTCTATAACTTAAAGGAGTTAAATGGTTGATGGGGTGGATACCCCTCTTCTCTTTGATGTGCTTATTTCATATTACATGCCAGTCTCAAAACATCTCATGTTCTCGTAAATATATACATCTACTCTATACCCACAAATTTTTTTTAAAAAACAGATCAGCATGGCCCCTGAACAAGGATGACAGGCAAATTGATGAAGTGTTTCATATTTTTAGCTGCTCTTGCCATGGTGGAAAAAAAAATGATAACTATGTGGGAATATGAATATGTTATCTTGTTTTATAATAGTACCAATTTTTCTATATCTATGTATCACAAAGCATCCGGTTGTGTATGTTAAACATACATAACAAGATTTATTTTAAAAAAAGAAACATATAAATACTGGGAAAAAAACTATTATTCATATTTTTAAAAAGCTGTGACATGGACTTAAGGAGTCATAAAATGTCAATGAAGGCATTAAGAGGTTTCTGAAACCTAATAACTTAATTATTTGCATAGAATTAGGAATGAAGAACCCTCTTGGGAAGCATACTTTATAATGCTCCTCTTCAGTCTTTCTTACTTTTGATTATTTATTAGGGTATATGTGTTGTTACAGTGACTGAATTAGATGAGATTTTTAGGTTTTGAGGGAGCATTTAGAAGAAAAAAGTATTGACTTCTGACTTCGGAGTTACGTTTCCTGAGTTTGATTTGATGCTTAGCTATTTACCAGCTGTGTAACACTGGCCAAACTTCCTAATCTCTCTGTGCCTTAGTTTTCCCATATTTAAAATGAGATGAGATTTTAAACATGTGTCAGCCCCTCTCATTACAGGCCTGGAAGCCTAGGAGGAAAAACCTGTTTGATGGGAAGGGCACAGCGACCCCCTGCTGTGTGCAGCCTATGGACTTGGTGCTCTGCATCATGACCACTCCAGCTGTGGTTGAAAGAGGCCAAGGTATAGCTCAGGCCATGGCTTCAGACGGTGCAAACCCCAAGCCTTGGCAGCTTCCACATGGTGTCGAGCCTGCAGGTGCATAGAATTCAAGAATTGAGGTTTCGGAACCTATACCTAGATTTCAGAGAATGTATGGAAACACCTGGCTGTCCAGGCAGAAGATTTCTGCAGGGGCAGAGCAATCATGCAGATCCTCTGCTAGGGCAGTGCAGAAGAGAAATGTGGTATTGGATCCCCCACACAGAGCCCCACTGGGGCACTGCCTAGTGGAGCTGGGAGAAGAGGGCCACTGTCTTCCAGACCCCAGAATGGTAGATCCACTGAGAGCTCTCACCATGCACCTGGAAAAGCCGCAGACACTCAACACCAGCCCGTGAAAACAGCTGGGAGGGAGGCTGTACCCTCCAAAGCCACAGGGGTGGAGCTGCCCAAGGTTGTGGGAGCCCACCTCTTGCATCAGTGTGCCCTGGATGTAAGACATGAAGTTAAAGGAGATCATTTTGGAACTTTAAAGTTTAATGATTGTCCTATTGGACCTATTGGATTTTGGACTTGAATGGGGCCTGTAGCCCCTTAGTTTTGGCCAATTTCTTCCATTTGGAATGTGTGTGTTTGCCCAATGCCTGTATCTCCATTGTATCTGGATAGTAACTAACTTTCCTTTGATTTTGCAGGCTCATAGGCATTGTCTCAAATGAGATCTTGGACTTAGACTTCTGTGATAGTGCTGAAATGAGTTAAGATTTCGGGAGACTGTTGGAAGGGCATGATTGTGTACTGAATTGTGAGAACATGAGATTTGGGAGTGGCAAGGGGTGGAATAATATGGTTTGGCTATGTCCCCACCCAAATCTCATCTTGAATTGTAGTTCCCATAATTCCCACACGTCATGGGAGGGACTAGGTAGACATAAGTGAATCATGGAGTCAGTTTCCCCCATCCTGTTCTTGTAATAGCGAGTTATTTCTCACGAGATCTGATGGTTTTATAAGGGGTTTTCCCCTTCACTGGGCACTCATTCTTCTCCTTCCTGCCACCCTGTGAAGAAGGATGTATTTGCTTCCCCTTCTGCCATCATTTTAAGTTTCCTGAGGCCTCCTCAGCCATGCTGAACTGTGAGTCAGTTAAACCTCTTTCCTTTATAAATTACCTAGTCTCAGGTATGTCTTTATTAGTAGTGTGAGAACAGACTAATACATACATTAAAACTGAAAGATATAGAATCTTTGAACAGACTGATAACAAGCAGTGATATTGAAATGGTAATAAAGAAATTGCCAACAAAGAAAAGCCCAGGACCAGATGGATTCACAGCTGAATTCAATCATACATTAAGAAGAATTGGTACCAATTCTATTGACACTATCCAAAAGACAGAGAAAGAAGGAATCCTCACTAAATCATTCTATGAAGCAGTATCACCCTAATACCAAAACTAGAGAAGGACATAATAAAAAAAGAAAACTACAGACCAATATCCCTGATGAACACAGATGCAAAAATCCTCAACAAAATACTAGTGAGCCAAATCTAACAGCATATCAAAAAGATAATCCACCATGACCAAGTGGGTTTTTCACCAGTGATGCAGGGGTGGTTTAACATATGTAAGTCAATAAATGTGATACACCAAATAAATGGAATTAAAAACAAAAATCACATGATCATCTCAATAGATGCATAAAAAGCATTTGACAAAATCCTACATCCCTTTATGATTAAAACCCTCAGAAAAATCGGCGTGGAAAGGACATACCCTAAGGTAATAAAGGCCATCTACAACAAACTCACAGCCAACATTATACTGAATGGGGAAAAGTTGAAAGCATTTTTCCTGAGAACTGAAACAAGACAAGGATGCCCACTTTCACCACTTCTACTCAACATAGTTCTGGAAGTTCTAGCCAGAGCAATCAGACAAGAGAAAGAAATAAAGGGCATCCAAATTGGTAAAGAGGAAGTCAAACTGTCACTGTTTGCTGATAATATGATTGTATACCTTGAAAACTCTAAAGACTCATCCAAAGAGCTCCTAGAACTGGTAAATGAATTCAGCAATGTTTCAGGTTACAAAATTGATGTACACAAATCAGTATTTCTGCTATACACCAACAGTGACCAAGCTGAGAATCAAATTAAGAACTCAACTTCTTTCACAAAGGAATATACCTAACTAAGGATGTAAAAGACCTCTACAAGGAAAGCTACAAAACACTGCTGAAAGAAATCATAGATGACATAAAGAAACGGAAACACATCCCATGCTCATGGATGGGTAGAATCAATATTGTAAAAACGACCATACTGTTAAAAGAAATCCACAAATTCAATGCAATTCTCATTAAAATACCACCAGCATTCTTCACAGAATTAGAAAAAAATCAATCCTAAAATTCACATGGAACCAATAAAGAGCCTGTATAGCCAAAGCAAGATTAAGCAAAAAGAACAAATCTGGAGGCATCACACTACCCAACTTCAAACTATATTATAAGGCCATAGTCACCAAAACAGTATGGTATACTGGTATTAAAATAGGTACATAGACCAATGAAACAGAATAGAGTGCCCAGAAATGAAGTCAAATACTTACAGCCAACTGATCTTCAATAAAGCAAACAAAAACATAAAGTGGGGAAAGGACACCTTATTCAACAAATGGTTCTGGGATCATTGGCAAGCCACATGTAAATGAATGAAACTGGATCTTCATCTCTCACCTTACACAAAAATGAACTCAAGATGGATCAAAGACTTTAATTTAAGACCTGAAACAACAAAGGTTCTAGAGGATAAAATCAGAAAAAGCCTTCTAGACATTGGCTTAGGCAAAGACTTCATGACCAAAAACTCAATAGCAAATGCAACTAAAACAAAGACAAATAGATGGGACTTAATTAAGCTTCAAAGCTTCTGCACAGCAAAGGAAATAATTAACACAGTTAACAAACAACTAACAGAGTGGGAGAAAATCTTCACAATCTGACAAAGGACTAATATCCAGAATCTACAAAGAACTCAAACGAACAGGCAAGAAAAAAAAAAAAAATCTCACCAAAAAGTGGGCTAAGGACATGAATAGACAGTTCTCAAAAGAAGATATACAAATGGCCAAGAAGCATATGGAAAAATGTTCAACATCACTAATTATCAGGGAAGTGTACATCAAAACCACAATGTGATACCAACTCACTCCTGCAAGAATATTCATAATCAAAAAATCAAAAAATAATAGATATTGGTGTGGATGTGGTCAAAAGAGCACACTTTTACACTGTTGATGGGAATGTAAACTAGTACAACCACTATGGAAAACAGTGTGGAAATTCCTTGATGAACTAAAAGTAGATCTACTGTTTGATCCAGCAATCCCACTACTAGGTATATAGCCAGAGAAAAAGAAGTCATTATACAAAAAAGATACTTGCACACACGTTTATAGCAGCACAATTTGCAACTGCAAAACCAGCCCAAATGCCCATCAATCAACAAATGGATAAAGAAAATGTGGTGTGTATATATATATATATATATAATATATTATATATAATTATATTACATATAATATATTATATATTATATATAATATATAATACATTATATGTAATATAATTATATATATTATATATAATATAATTATATATAATTATATATATAATAATAATATATTATATATATAATATATATATTATATATAGGCATCCTAAGATTTAGTGTGCCTAATGTTCTTTGTCTTTTATTGTGTATCATAGAACATTAAAGTATGATGGCTGTAGAAAAACCAAGAAGGAGACTGAGGAAATGATTTGGTCTGATTAAAAATGTATACTCTTAGATAATATTTTTAGAGAGAAAATAAATTTTATTCTTATGCTTTCAAGTTATCACAAAGCATAAATTAATGGAACAAAAATTAATGGAGTTTAGCCAAGATGTTTTAAATATATATATAATATATAATATATATTATATATTATATATTATATAATATATAATATATAATATATATTATATATTATATAATATATAATATATAATATTATATATTATATAATATATAATATTATATATTATATAATATATAATATAATATATTATATATAATATATAATATATATTATATATAATACATATATAAAATGGAATACTACTCAGCCACAAAAAGGAACAAGATAATGGCACTTGTGACAACCTGGATGGAATTGGAGACTACTATCCTAAGTGAAGTAACTCAGGAATGGAAAACCAAACATTGCATCTTCTAACTCATATGTGGGAGCTAAGCTATGAGGACACAAAGGCATAAGAAAGATACATTCAACTTTAGGGACTCAGGGGAAAAGGTGGAGGGGTGGCAAGGGATAAAACACTACAGATTGGGCACAATGTATTCTGCTCAGGTGATGGGTGTACCAAAATCTCAGACATCACCACTAAACAACTTATTCATGTAACCAAACACCACCTGTTTCCCAAAAGCCCATTGAAATAAAAAATAAAATAAAATTCTTGTTTTAAAAAAAACAGTGCCAATCTTTTCATCTTTGGAGTAAGTTTGAAAATGTATTTATCTTTCATTAAAATGTTTATATTAACATGTAATAAATTTGTAATTGTTTTTAATAAATGAATAAATATTTTTTAAAAGAATTAAATGAGTTATTATTTGTAAAACATTTAGAATAATGCTTCGCATACAGTTAGTGCTGCCTAAGTATATATTAAATAAAAATTAAATATCAGGAAAAAAAGTATAAACATTTTCTTCTAGTAATATAACTTAGGATGGGCCAGAGTTTAATTTTATGATGCTGGATGGCATTATGAGATCAATAAGGCATCCTAAGATTTAGTGTGCCTAATGTTCTTTGTCTTTTATTGTGTATCATAGAACATTAAAGTATGATGGCTGTAGAAAAACCAAGAAGGAGATTGAGGAAATGATTTGGTCTGATTAAAAATGTATACTCTTAGATAATATTTTTAGAGAGAAAATAAATTTTATTCTTATGCTTTCAAGTTATCACAAAGCATAAATTAATGGAACAAAAATTAATGGAGTTTAGCCGAGATGTTTTAAGCTAGCAAGATCTGATACGTTAAATTGAGGTTACACATAAAATTAAAATACACAGAACTCATTTGGGAAACAATTCATTCTATTTTATGCTTCCAAAATCCTCTTTAGCACATCAAAGAAGACTTTGCCACTTATTAGCTGTGTGATTTTGGGAGAATCACTCAGATTACCTAAAGCTTTTTTCTTGTCAGTAAAATGGGGTGGACAAGTATTCCAAAGCTTATCTCCCAAACCCCGTGTCATCCCACATTCTTCAGAGGGCAATCATAAATATAAGAGTTTTTTAAACAATAGAGATATATAGATAAAACTGAGTGAATATCTTGAATTGAGTATCCCTGATAGCAGATCATGAGACAATTATTTGGGAAGAGGAGATTTATTGACAGGTTATCTACGGAAACATAAAGAAGGGAGAAGGGAGTATAATAGTGAAAAAGAGGAAAACCAATAAGGAGCTGATTTTTCCTGTAGACAGATAGGCTCAGTCTCCCTGTAAACCCTATGAGTGACAATGTAGAGTGAACTAAAGAATTGGCTTCCCCCATGGGATAGGTGGCCGGCACTTTTTAATACAGACCCCCATCCCCCACCAGTTAAAGTTTTTCTTTGATGACATTAAAACCCCTTATTGGACCTGAAAGAAGGCAGAAAGAAGGCTTAAGGCAGAAAAGCAAAAGAGGCCAATTTGCTTTTGCCTTGGCACCCTAAGAGTGTGCAGGTTACTGTCCAATATTGCTATAGGTGAAATCAGAAGTAAACCGTAAAGTAAAGAAATATATATATTATATATTTCATATATAATATAATATATAATTATATATTATATATTATTATATATTATATATAATATATAATATATTTTATATAATATATAATATATACAATATATAATACATATTATATATAAAATATATTATATATTATATAATTATATATATTATATAATATATATAATGTAAGAGAAACTCTGAGGTTTCATTTATTTTAAATGTGCTACTTCAAGGAAAATATAGGATAAAAAAATCAAAGAGTATCTAAGGGGTATATATATCTTTGTGTGTGTATGTATATCTATATAAGTATATATACACAAACATATGTATATCTACATATATAGATATACATATATCTATACATATATATACACACAAACACACACACAGTTATTGAGAGTGCCTTAGATATTTTCATTTCACCAAATGAAAACAGAACAATAAAGGATTATATCTCATCGGAATTTAAAATAGACTTTTTATATATTCTGAAGGTAGCAGAATTGTAATTACTTGCATTTTAAATTAATTGATATTGCTTTTTATTAGTTCACTGTCTAATATGGATCGAAGTGGAAAGAAAACGTGGAAATTCAAATATCCTTCTGAAGCTGACTATGCTAAATATCATGCAAACAGAGGAAAGCTAGGTATCTCGGTTCATTTTCTGTCGCTATGACAGAATATGTGAGACTGGGTAGTTTATAAAGGACACAGATTTATTTCTCACAGTTCTGAAGGCTGAGGAGTCCAAGAACATGGCACTGGCATCTGGTGAAAACCTCCTTGCTGTGTTATCCTATGGTGGAAGGTGAGAGGGTAAGCCAGGGCATGCAAAGAAGGAGAAAACATGAGGGGCTGTACTTGCTTTATAACAACCCACTCTCACAGCAACTAACCCCTTTCCTCAATAACTTCATTAATTCATTAATGAGAATGGGGACCTTATGACCTAATTACTTCTTAAAGGCCCTACCTCATGAGTTTTGGCAGGGGCATTCATGTTATAGCAATAGGTGTTTGATATATATATATATATATATATAGATGTTATATATATAAAATATATATTATAATTTATAATGTATAATATAGATATTATATAATTATATAATATATATTATTATACATTATAGATATTATATATTATTTTATATATATTATATATTATTTTATATATAATATATATTATATATTATTTTATATATAATATATATTATATATTATTTTATATATAATATATATTATATATTATTTTATATATAATATATATTATATATTATTTTATATATAATATATATTATATATTATTTTATATATAATATATATTATATTATTTTATATATAATATATATTATATTATTTTATATATAATATATTATATATTATTTTATATATAATATATTATATATTATTTTATATATAATATATATTATATATTATTTTATATATAATATATATTATATATTATTTTATATATAATATATTATATATTATTTTATATATAATATATTATATATTATTTTATATATAATATATATATTACATTATATATTTTAAATATGTTATAATATATATTATATTATATATTATATTATATATTTTACATATATTATATATTATATTGTATATTTTACATATATTATTATATATTATATTATATATATTTTATATTTTACATATATTATAATATATATTATATTATATATTTTTTATATTTTATATATATTATAATATATATTATAATATATTATATATTTATATATAATATAATATATTATATTATATATTATAATATAGTATATATTATAGTATATATTTTATACATAATATATCATATATTATATTATATATATTATATTATATATAAATATATATATAAATATGTAATGTATTATAAATATATAATATAATATATTATAAATATATAATATAATATATTATATTATATATAATATAATATAATATATTATATATTATATATCATATATTATATATAATATATTATATTATATATAATATAATATAATATATTATATATAATATAATATATGATATATAATATATAATATATTATATTATATTATATATAATATAATATATTATATATAAATATGATATGATATAAAAATGAACCGAGATACCTAGCTTTCCTCTGTTTGCATGATATTTAGCATAGTCAGCTTCAGAAGGATATTTGAATTTCCACGTTTTCTTTCCACTTCGATCCATATTAGACTGTGAACTAATAAAAAGCAATATCAATTAATTTAAAATGCAAGTAATTACAATTCTGCTACCTTCAGAATATATAAAAAGTCTATTTTAAATTCCGATGAGATATAATCCTCTATTGTTCTGTTTTCATTTGGTGAAATGAAAATATCTAAGGCACTCTCAATAACTGTGTGTGTGTTTGTGTGTATATATATGTATAGATATGTGTATATCTATATATGTAGATATACATATGTTTGTGTATATATACATATATAGATATACATACATACACACACAAAGATATATATACCCCTTAGATACTCTTTGATTTTTTTATCCTGTATTTTCCTTGAAGTAGCACATTTAAAATAAATGAAACCTCAGAGTTTCTCTTATACATTGGCTGAAATCCCCAGCTAACAACTTCATTACTTTAAATAAATAAGTACCTGCAGACCTTTAGGAAGAAGAAATATTTTCTTTCCTTTAATATTTTCATAGGGCAATACTCTATTAAAAAAGCATAATAATTATTCAAAAGTTATGAAACACAAGTAAATTGTGGATATAATTAAAAGTTCAAAAATTACTAAATAAAATGCAGTTTAAATTATTACTGGATCTTTAAGTTAAAGTAGGGATACTACTTTATGTTTTTATTGAAGACAAGAGATGCCTGGATGATGCTTAAAATATATGTCTTTTTGGGCTAATGTCAATATTCATATTATACATTTCAAGTTATTGCAGATGTGTGAAACACTTTGGGACCAAAATTCTAAATTTCTACCTGGAAATCAAATATTAATTTATTTGGAGCAACAAATGTCGCATTTTATTTTAATTTTAATTTTTTTTTTTTTGAGACGGAGTCTCGTTCTGTCACCCAGGCTGGAGTGCAGTGGCATGGTCTTGGCTCACTGCAACCTCCGCCTCCCAGGTTCAAGCGATTCTCCTGCCTCAGCTTCCTGAGTAGCTGGGATTACAGGCGCACACCACCACAGCCGGCTAATTTTTTGTGTATTTTTAGTAGAGACAGGGTTCCACTATGTTGGCCAGACTGGTCTCAAACTCCTGACCTCGTGATCCGCCCACCTCAGCCTCCCAAAGTGCTGGGATTACAGGTGTGAGCCACCGCACCTGGCCCAAATGTCACATTTTAAAAGTGTCTTTAGGGCATATAATTGAGATCACAGTGTTAACTGCATCCAGCCACTATTTTTTTCTTTGAATAATTATCAAATATTTAATAAAGGTTTATTATCAAAATACAGCTAAAGGTAAACCTTTACCTTTTTTATACCTACATCACTTCTAAGACTTATGCAAAATTTGTAAACATTATAAAGTTTAAATTTATTACTATGAATTCTAATCATTTTATTAATATTAAGCATATAAGCATGAGGGAAAAGGTAAATCAAAACCATTAAAGTATTATTATCATGGATGATGTGGCAGGTAGAATATTTCCCTGAAGATGTACGTGACCTAATCTCCAACACCTGTGAATACATTACCTTAAATGACAAAGGACTTTTCAGATGTAATTAAGGATCTTGAGATGAAGAGGCTATTCTTGATTATTTAGTTAAATCCAAAGTAATCACAAAGGTCTTAATAAAAGAAAGAAGAGTCAGAATTAGAGAAGGAGATGTGATGATTAAAGTAGAGGTTGGAATGACGATGCCAATGCCAAGGAGTGCAGGTGATCTCTAGCAGGTGTGAGAGGCAAATAATCGATTCTCTCCTAGAGCCTCCAGAAAAAATGATAGCCCTGATGACAAATTGATCTCAATCCTGTAAGACCCATTTTGAATTCTGACCTCCAAAACGGTAAGATAATACATTTCTGTTGGTTTTGAGGTATAAAATTTGTTGTAATTTGTTAGAGCTGCAGTAGGAAAATAATACAGGTATGTATAATTTAAACTTCCCATATTATAATAGCATGCTTTTATATTTCTAAAGATGTCTTGCATAGCTTAAATCAGACACCTAACTAAATACAAAATGTATAATCGTTATAATTCAAGTTAGCAATCACATGACTCCAAGAAACAGAGACTCACTCAAGATAGTTAAAATAAGTAGGGAATTTAGTTTACTTTGTTGTAAAAGGAGAACCTTATAGGGCCCAATATTTAGAAGTAGAGCTTAACCTGCAGAAACTAGAAGAGCAGGCAGATAGTGTCTTATTCTTTTATTCCTTGACTTTTGTTCTTGCTCTCTCTTCCCAGCCTTCATCAATCTTAATATAAAAATGGATCCTAAGCTGGAAAAATATTTTTAAAAAATCAATGTTGTAAAGGGTACCAAGACTATATTATTACTGGCCTGCCAAGAATAAGACAGCAGTACCACAAACATTTTAGTATGGAATCTAAACATCAAAACAGTGCAGAAACTTTAATTACTTTCTCATAATACAAGCCATTCTAATTAGATGATTCTGTCAAAATGTCTTCTTCAGTGGTAGATGGACATACAACTATTTTCTAAGACAGAGTTAAAGGAATCATTTGGTAGCTTACAGAAAGCCAAACCTCTACTTCTGTCTCTAAAACAGGAACATCCCTGCTCTGCAGATATGGAGTAATCATAAAGTAACTCAATAATTATTCTTCTAGTACACTGGTATAATGACTATAATTTTTTCCTTCCTTCCTCAAATCACCTCAAAAACATTTCGTTTTCTCCGTATCTCATGCAGTGGTCCTAAGATCAGGGCTGCAACTACAAGTGGTGGAAGAAGGGATGGTTTCTAAGCAAGAAACTAACTATTTTTAAAACTTATGTCAGAATTTCTAGGGGCCTGATGAGAGTGGATTGTGCCTCTACCCCATCCGTCAAAATTAGGGCTAACAGTGAATACAACTATATTGTCTGGTGGCAGAAACAGCCTACTAGTTCTGTGCCTATGTAACCATATCCTAACTGAGTGTGAGTGGACTGAGAGGAAGGCACTTGCTGGACTAGTATTGCTATCAGCAATCTGGTCCAGCACAGTGGCTGAGCCTAATGTCCCTTCCAAATGTGGAAAAGTGTGAATAAAAATAAATGACAAATGGATGAAAAGAGAATAGCTGAGGGTAAAGAAATGAATCAATGGGTAACAAATTGAGGAAAATCTAATATTACATTAACAACTTGACAGAGTCTCAGAGCAAGAGATGACGTTGTCTCTTAGCTCAATTATTCCAGATGCTTGAATGGATGAAGCTATAGATCTGCCAAAATGACTCTTGCTTTTGGAAACTGACAAAATTGAAAGAAAGTCTACAAACCTGAGTGGTCTCACTCTGGGAGACAGCCATACAACATGATGGACTGAACTAATTGTTAATGACTGTGTATATTTATTTATTGATGTAAAGGATCCATGGTAGAAAACCAGGGGTTGGCCTGTGGTGTTATTACACACACACTACATATATATATATATATATATATATATATATATATATGTAGTGTGTGTGTGTATATATATGTATGTATATATATGCACACAATAACAGGAGATACATGTATATACACACTATATATTTTACAATATATAAATGTACGTGTATATTATATATATTATATACACACACACATATATAATATATATACCATAACCTATATATAGGTTTCCATCCAGGGTTTCTGGCTTATTACACCCATAGCCCTTGTTACAGTTTTGTGTTATAATGATGGGTGCATTAGGCTACAGGGGCAGGCCTCAGGAAACAGAATCTCTGACATTATCCTGTCCTCCTTTCACCTGCCCGAAGCAAGACTCTAACCTTTCCCTGCCTTTCTGATTGTAGGTCTTAAGACCCTCACCAGAGTGGATTCTGTCCTATACTCTGGGGAAAGGAATTTTGGCAGCATGAAACTTCCATAAAAACCCAAGGAAACTGGGTTTGGAGAGCTTCTGGATGGCTGAACATGTGGAGGTTCCTGGAGAGTGGCACGCCAAGGGATGGCGGGGAAGTTCCACACCCCTTTTTCCATACCTCTCTCTATGTTTATCTTTATCCGTACCCTTTATAATACCCTTTAGAATAAACTGGTAGGCTGGGTGTGGTGGCTCACACCTGTAATCCCAGCACTTTGGGAGGCCAAGGTGGGCAGATCACAAGGTCAGGAGATCAAAACCATCCTGGCTAACACAGTGAAACCCCATCTCTACTAAAAATACAAAAAAATTAGCCAGGCATGGTGGCAGGCACCTGTAGTCCCAGCTACTTTAGAGGCTGAGGCAGGAGAATCGCTTGAACCCGGGAGGCGGAGGTTGCAGTGAGCCGAGATGGCGCCACTGCACTCCAGCCTGGGCGACAGAGCGAGACCCATCTCAAAAATAAATAAATAAATAAATAAATAAATAAACTGGTACATTTTTTAAAAAAAGAAGAAAAGTAATTATATTCTTTAATGCATAGGATCTTTAATAATAATAACACCCAGAATTTATTATATATTATAAAAATCAGTGGCTATCATGGGCCAGAGACCCATACTGAAGTCATTTATAAAATATCTTTAAAATTCCCCACCCAAGTAAGAGGCAGAATCAGATTTTGGATCATTCTATCCCCTATTAATAAAAACACTACTCCATTTTTGTCACTGTAGTGATAAGAACACTGTACATTCTTGTTGGTTATAAAAAGTAGGCTGGACGTGGTGGCTTATGCTTGTAATCCCAGCACTTTGAGAGGCTGAAGTGGGCAGACTGCTTGAGCTCAGGAGTTCGAGAACAGCCTGGGCAACATGGCAAAACCCCGTCTCTACAAAAAATGCAAAACTTACCTGGGCATGGTGGCTCACACCTCTAGTCCCAGCTACTTGGGAGGTTGAGGCAGGAGGATCACTTGAGCCAGGGAGGCAGAGTTTGCAGTGAGCCAAGATCTCACCACTGCACTCCAGCTTGGGTGACAAGAGGGAGGCCTTGTCTCAAAAATAAGTAAATAAATAAAATGAAAACATACAGAGCTCTAAAATCTACAAATTGTTATTTAATACTACTAGAAACATATAAAGCAAATGAAAAGAAAAAATAAAACCAAGTGCAATATTTTCGAGCTTTTCTACAGGATATTTACATTGTTCACAAGTCATTTACCTGAATCAGAGACCTAATCACACCATCTTTTATCACTTTCAGCCTAGATTCATCCTTCTCCCAGCAGCGGTGATGAATGGCCACCAGATGAAAAAGCATAGGCTGTATCGAAAAAATTGACAATTCTTCTTAAGAGGATTAACTATGCAGTGGTTGTTGTAACAGAGATAAGATTATTTTCAAACTTGGCAGCAAGTGCATCCAGGGATAAATCCAGGTTCTGTAGTGCTTGAAGCTTGTTTGATTTGCACAGCCTCTTTAACAGAGGAGAATATAAAATTAAAACTAAAAAACAAAAGTATGAAAGGGAATATTTATTTAGCATAGGAAAAGAGATCAAAACAAATTATAAATTTTGAAAGCTAATAAATATCACAAGCACCACGAAATTCAGAAAAAGAATAACTTAATTGACTGACACATTTCTGAAATGCATTTAGCCCCTATATTTCTTGTCTATATAATCTTTTATTCCCTCTTCATGTGACAATGATTTTTGTATCATCATTTTCTATAGGAAGTATTATTTTCTATAGATAATGTTATCATTTTACACGCATAGCTGATTGAATTTTTAAATATACGTATATTTCAGCTTTATAACTTATTCATATCATACACATTCTTAAAAAGACTGTCAAGTTTGTGATGCCTCTTTTAAAGTTATTTTATAGGTGAGTTGTAAAATGTCAGGGCACTTACAATTTTCTTATGCAGTTTCTAATCTTAAATAATATTTGGCATAACACAGTTTTTTGATGTCTTCGTTGAAGTGCCGTATTATGAGTTTTGAGCTCTTTCATTAATAACACTATTTCCTGTCAAAACAGCTAGAAATTTAAAAAATTGCAGTGTATTTATATGATTCATTCATCTTTATTAATTGTATTATACATTGATACAAAGGATTATTTAATAGATCTATTCAAAATGTATCTCTTCTTCATGAATTACTGTTTTAGTTATTTTCAAAAAAAATACAACTTGTTTTTTTTTTAGCTTTGTAGAGGAATGTTCTGTGTTGTCTAGGCTGGTCTCGAACTCCTAGCCTCAAGTGATCCTCCTACCTAAGTCTTCCAAAGTGCTGGTATTTCAGGTGTGAGCCACCATGCCTAGCCATAACTTGCTTTTTGATGTTATAATAATTTCTATTGCTTTTTATCATGCATTTTTATAACATGCTACAGTTAATTATTTTAGTTTTAACTGTTCTTTTTTAAATTCCACATATAAGTGACATTATGTAGTATTTTTCTTTCTGTTTCTGGCTTATTTCACTAAGAATAATGTCGTCCAAGTTCATCCATGTTGTAGTAAACGACAAGAGAAGATAAAGAGAATAAAAGGATGGTTACCAGGAGTGGGAGGTGGGGAATGGATACAAATGGATACCAGGAGTGGTGGAGGTTTATGTCAAAGGATACAAATTCATAGATATGTAGGATGAACAAGCCTGAAGATCTAATGTACAACATGAAAACTATAGTTAATAAAATAATCTAAAGTTTTTTAAGTTCTTCAATAAAGATATTTAATAAAGATAACAACAGAAGGTAGCTTTCATATACATCCAAATTAGATGTCTATATTTCATACTTCTTTCATTTATGGAACACTTTGAAATGTTCTTTAAGCTGAAAACTTCAACATCCCACTTCAGCACTGGACTGATTATCCAGTCAGTAATTCAACAGAGAAACAACAGACTTAATCTGTACTGTAGACTAAATGGAAGTAATAGATATTTACAGAACATTTCACCCAGTGGCTGTAGAATACACATCATTCTCGACAGCACGTGGATTATTCTCAAGGATAGACTGGATTTTAGGCCACAAAATAAATTATTAAAAATTCCAAAAAGTTGAAATTATATCAACTATCTTCTCTGAACACAATGAAATAAATCTGAAAATCAATAACAAGATAAATACAACTTTTATCCCCTGTGACCTGCACGTATACATCCAGATGGCCTGAAGCTACTGAAGATCCACAAAAGAAGTGAAAATAGCCTTAACTGATGACATTCCACCATTGTGATTTGTTTCTGCCCCACCCTAACTGATCAATGTACTTTGTAATCTCCCCCACCCTTAAGAAGGTTCTTTGTCATTCTCCCCACCCTTGAGAATATACTTTGTGAGATCCACCCCCTGCCCACAAAACATCGCTCCTAACTCCACCGCCTATCCCAAAACCTGTAAGAACTAATGATAATCCCACCACCCTTGGCTGACTCCTTTTTCAGACTCAGCCCACCTGCACCCAGGTGAAATAAACAGCCTTGTTGCTCACACAAAGCCTGGATGCGTGGAACATTTAGTGCTGAAGACCCGGGTCAGAGGGACTCCTTCGGGAGACCAGTCCCCTGTCCTCACCCTCACTCCGTGAAGAGATCCACTTACGACCTCGGGTCCTCAGACCAACCAGCCCAAGGAACATCTCACCAATTTCAAATCAGGTAAGCAGTCTTTTCACTCTCTTTGCCAGCCTCTCTCGCTACCCTTCAATCTCTCTGTCCTTCCAATTCCAGTTCTTTTTCCTCTCTAGTAGAGACAAAGGAGACACATTTTATCCGCGGACCCAAAACTCCAGTGCCGGTCATGGACTTGGGAAGCCAGTCTTCCCTTGGTGTTTAATCACTGCAGGGACACCTGCCTGATTATTCACCCACATTCCATTGGTGTCTGATCACCTGCCTTGGTCATTCACCCACGTTCCCTTGGTGGCAAGTCAATTGTGGGGATGCCTGCTTTGGCTGCTCACCCACATTGCAGCCCAGGGCTGCTCCCTACCCCACTTCTCTGTGTCTCTACCCTTCTCTTTAAACTTGCCTCCTTCACCCTCCATTCCTCCTTCTTCTCCCTTAGCCTGTGTTCTCGAGAACTTAAAACCGCTTCAACTCTCACCTGACCTAAAATCTAAGCATCTTATTTTCTTCTGCAACACTGCCTGGCCCTAATACAAACTCGACAATGGTTCTAAATGGCCAGAAAATGGCACTTTTGATTTCTCCATCCTATGAGACATAGATAATTTTTGTCGAAAAATGGGCAAATGGTCTGAGGTGCCTTACATCCAGGCATTTTTCACACTTAGTTCCCTCCCTAGTCTCTGTTCCCAATGCAACTCGTCCCAAATCCTCCTTCTTTCCCTCTCACTTGTCCCTTCAGTCCCAACCCCAAACATCACTGAGTCCTGTGAATCTTCCTTTTCTACTGACCCATCTGACCTCTCACCTCCTTCCCAGACTGCTCCTCCTCAGGTTGCTCCCCGCCAGGCTGAATCAGGCTCCAACTCTTCTTCAGCCTCTGCTTCCCCACACTATAACCCTTCTATTACCTGCCCTCCCCACACCCGGTCTGGTTTACAGTTTCGTTCTGTGACTAGCTCTCCCCAACCTGCCCAACAATTTCCTCTTACAGAGGTGGCTGGAGCTGAAGGCATAGTCGGGGTACATGTGCCTTTTTCTCTATCAGACCTTTCCCAAATCAGCCAGCGTTTAGGCTTTTTCTCATCAGACCCCACTAAATATATACAGGAATTCCGATATCTAACTCTGTCCTACAATTTAACCTGGAATGACTTAAATGTCATCCTAACTTCTATCCTCTTCCCAGATGAACGGGAAAGAGTTTTTTCTCTAGCCCAATCTCATGCTGATAACTGCCAGCTTCATGAGCCAGACCTCCAGGAAGGCATTAGAGCAGTTCCCCGAGAAGAGCCCCAATGGAACTATCAGGCAGATTCCCCAGGTATAGCTAGGCGAGATTACATGGTTTCCTGCCTAGTTGAAGGGCTTAAAAAGGCAGCTTACGAAGCTGTTAATTATGAAAAACTTACAGAAACTACCCAAGGTAAAGACGAAAACCCAGCCCAGTTCATGGCTCGCTTAACAGCAACCCTTAGACGCTTTACCACTCTAGACCCACAGGGGCCAGAAGGCTGCCTTATTCTTAATATGCATTTTATCACCCAATCAGCTCCTGACATTAGAAAAAAGCTTCAAAAATTGGAATCCAGCCCTCAAACCCCACAACAGGAATTAATCAACCTCGCCTTCAAGGTGTACAGTAATAGAGAGGAGGTAGCCAGACAGCAACACATTTCTGAGTTACAGCTACTTGCCTCTGCTGTAAGACAACCCACAACCACGTCTCCAGCATACAAAAACTTCAGAACATCCAAGCCACAGCTCCCAGGGGCTCCATCAAAATATCCTCGTGGACCTTGCTTCAAATGCCAAAAGCCTGGCCACTGGGCCTCAGAATGCCCACAGCCCGGGATTCCCCCTAAGCTATGCCCTGTCTGTGCAGGCCCCCACTGGAGGTCTGACTGTCTGACTCACATTACCATCGCTCCTAAAGCTCCTGGAGCCCAAACCCAACGTTCCTTGGCCGACTCCTTCCCAGATCTCCTTGGCTTAGCAGCTGAAGAATGACACTGCCCTATTGCCTCGGAAGCCCCCTGGACCATCACAGATGCCAAGCTTCGGGTAACTCTTACAGTGAAGGGTGAGTCTGTCCCCTTCTTAATCAATACAGAGGCTACCCACTCCACATTACCTTCTTTTCAAGGGCCTGTTTCCCTTACCTCTGTAACTGTTGTGGGTATTGACGGCCAGGCTTCTAAACCTCTTACGACTCCCCAACTCTGGTGCCAACTTGGACAACATCCTTTTATGCACTCTTTTTTAGTTATCCCCACCTGCCCAGCTCCCTTATTAGGTCAAGACACTTTAACCAAATTATCTGCTTCCCTGACTATTCCTGGGCTACAGCCACACCTTATTGCTACCCTTTTCCCCAGTTCAAAGCCTCCTTCGCATCCTCCCCTTGTATCTCCTCGCCTTAATCCACAAGTGTGGGACACCTCTACTCCCTCTTTGGAGACTGATCATGCACCCCTTATCATCCCATTAAAACCTAATCACCCATCACCCTTACCCCACTCAATGCCAATATCCCATCCCACAGCATGCTTTAAAAGGATTAAAGCCTGTTATCACTCGCCTGCTATAGCATGGCCTTCTAAAGCCTATAACTCACTTGTAAAGGTTATAGCCCAGGGACGGAGGCTCACTAAAAGACTGAGACCTAATCATAAGATTATAGAATTAATTCTCACTCTCCTCATGATTTACTACTCCGTTGATAGATTTCCTAAATAATAAGAGTACATTGCAGTTCAAAGAACTGCCCACCTCAAGTTTTATTTAATAAGGAGTTTCTAGGGAAACCCAATGGCAACAGGGAGGTAAAAACAAGGACACTAGAAGGCATTTTAGCTTCTGAGACCACAATTATGGCAAACAGTAAATATAATTTAAATCCCAGCAAGATAAACATAAAACCTCAAATTAAAGTTCTATTATCTCATTTCCTTTCATATGCTACATTGTGTCTGGCTTTCAATAACAACAACAAAAAAATTAAAACCATGCTAAAAGGCAAGAAACATAGTCTGAAGAGACAAGCCAAGCATCCTAACATGCCTCAGACATGGTATCAATATTGGAATGATCGGACTAGGAATTTTAAATAAGTATGATTAATATGCTAAGGGCTCTAACAGGAAAAAAACTGGATAACATTCAAAAGCATAAGGGTAATATAAGTAGAGAAATATATATATATATAAATAATTACTTCAAGTATAAATTGTCGAAATACAACAAATAAAAGACATGTTTTCATAGAGGCTTTAAAAAAAACTTTGTTACACAGATAAATTAAAACGAAAAACATAACACTTGACTTTCAAGGGTGTTGAAGATTGGCAATAATATATGCATAGTGCTTGACAAATAGTAAGCATGTGGTTATTATTATCACATTTACTGTTAATTTTTATTCCTCAACAAAATTTATTGTCTCAGAAATGCCCAGAAGTGCAGCACAAGCTATCAAATTGTCTTTCATGTATGATTAGAAGTGTCCGGTTTTAGTAATATCTTGGCTTTAACAGAAACTGACATCAAATCAGTTTACTACTTCCCTTTCAGCCTCCTCAATGGAAAACTTTTTCTCTCTCTTTCTCTCTCTCACTTTTACCATTGCATGTACCGCAGGGTCATGAAATGATGAAGGTACATATTTAGTATTGAGGCTTCCAAATAATTTTTGCTGCTTTTTTCCTTCAAAAACTCCAGCTCCAAGGATATGGGTAATCGGGCAATCTCATGTATTTTAGAGTAGGAGTGCTACAATCTTTTTGGAAAGTAATCTGTTAATATTGACTTAAAAGTAATAATAAAAAAAAACCTAAAGACATAGGTACTTTTTGTACCCGGAAATAATACATTTGGCAATATATTTTTATTACAAATAAAAGCATCACTATATAACCGTGCTTTTTTGCAATTAGTTGGAAGAAACAAAACCAAAAAGGCAGGGACAAGGGCTGAATGAACCAAATATAGTACATTCATGTTATGGAATATTATGCAGCTATTATAAAGAGTATCCTATGTACCCATATAGGCATCTACTTATTTAATTACTTTTCCAGCTTTGTTAAAGAATGATTGACAAATAAAAATTATATGTATTTTAGGTGTACAATGTGGTTTTGATATATGTGTACATTGTGAAATGATTACCACAATCAAGGTAATTAATGTATATATCACCTCGCATAGTTACCTTTTGTGCATACGTATGACATTTACTTATTTTTAAATATGTTTCTTTGTGTATACCACCCATAGATATGTCAAAAAAGTTATCTGAACTGAAAAAAGCAATATGGAGATGTATTTATGTTTGCCTAGATGTTCATAAATATAAATAAAGAAAACTGGATGTCAGAATGTTCACATTAGTTTCTGTGGTGTTAACAGGTAAAAAAGAGGAAAAAGATAGTTACTATTGTATTTATGCATCTTTACATTGTTTAATTGATTATACTGAGAACATGTTGTTTTTAATTAAAATATTTTTAAAATGTTAAAGAATACATCTCATTCCCCTTTTACAAGCTTACTTCTTCTGGTTAAAGTCAACTACTTGAAGTCTAGTCACTCTTCCTCATTAACTGGAAGCTCTTATTTCTGGCTCTCAGTTTTCCTTTCAATACATTTTTTTTCTGTGATTATCTTCTGTAACAACAAGGACATATGCAGAAATACATTATAGACATGCGATTTGAGATCATGTTGACATTAGTTTGCTCTCTTCCAGTCACTGGTAAAAGACAAATTAAGTATAACAACTTATGAAAGTATACTGACATGTTGAGAAAAAAATATTATAGCAGCAAAAACATATATAACAAAATCATCATGAAGTCTAGATAACTTGAAGTGGAAGTAAGGGGAATGAGAATCTGTCACTATGTCTAGAGATACAACAGGGCCAGGAAGATTACTACTGTTCAACACACTTTTTGCAAGAATTCAATGATAACATCTCACAAATTGTCCTAATATTTTGCTTCAACTCTAAACTTCTTATTTCAATAGAAAAAGCAATACACATTAGAGCAATTTTTAAGAAAATGTATTGCTGGCCGGGCGCAGTAGCTCACGCTTGTAATCCCAGCACTTTGGGAGGCCGAGGCGGGCAGATCACGAGGTCAAGAGATGGAGACCATCTTGGCTAACATGGTGAAACCCCATCTCTACTAAAAATACAAAAATTAGCTGGGCGTGGTGGCGTGTGCCTGTAGCCCAGCTACTTGGGAGGCTGAGGCAGGAGAATCGCTTGAACCCGGGAGGTAGAGGTTGCAGTGACCCAAGATTGCACCATTGCACTCCAGCCTGGGCAACAAGAGCAAAACTCTGTCTCAAAAAAAAAAAAAAAGAAAAAAAAGAGAAAATGTATTGCTGAGGCAAAGGATGTACAGATTATATGTGATGGAATGGTTAATGCTGTTTGAATGTAGGGATTTGGGGAGGGCTGTCTGAGAAATTGAAAATGTCTGCAATGATACTAGATGCATTGTTTAAACTCAAAATCTGTCGTTCAACTTGTTGTGCAGTTTAGTATTTTTTATTAGTCTGTGTTTATTCATTCACATGACACTGTAATTTGATCTTTTAAAACCCTTCTAAATATGTTTATTTTTCTCCTTTATTCCTATAATAACAAAGGAAAATAAAGGCAATGATGAAGTTTAAACTATCACTATAATCAATCTATGAAAGTTACCTAGCCCTTGGCTTGACCTGCATCAGTTCAGACTTAGCTGGAAAACTACTAAACATGTACAACTTAAACCACTTTTTTCCCTATCTAGTCTCAGCTTCAGAGATTCAGTCAACAACTGGATATTAACATGTAAATATCTTATTGCCATATCAAACTCAGAAAGGAAAGGACAAAACTTCTCTAGGGTATGTGACTTTGTTTCTAAATCTTTGCTCCCATTGTATCATCCTTCTTTGATGCCTTCTTATGTCCCTACTACCCACCCATAAAAGACGAACTCATTCACTCATTCTTGAGGAAAGTTGTCATAGCTTTTCCCATTCTCCATCATCTCAGTTTTCTTTGACATTCTAATAAAAATATATGATGTTTAACAACATTCATAAAAAGTTTTTATAATATAAAAAAGGAAAATAGTAACAGTTGCTTTGGCCTGTGGGTTAGATTGTTAATAACTCCCGTATTGAAGAAAAGCATATTAAAATGTTAAAATTGTAATGACACTCACTAGTATTTTATTGCCTATTAGCCAGAAATTTTTATAGAGTAACTGATAAAAAATATGTAAAGCTTTTCACTTTTCTTATGGAACTCTAGGCAGCTTTTAGTTTGAAGTATTATAAACTGTTAGATTTTACTAAAAGAGATCCAGAAAGTACATTACATTAAATTAACCATGAGATAATAAAATATAATTTTTACACATATATGGAACACAGATTTGCATATGCATTATTCGCAGGTATGTGGATTGCTCTATAAAGTGTTTCATTTAGAAGTGAATAATGAACATCTGGTTTCAGCTTGGACATATTAGAAAAAACTAGGTAGTCATCACTTCCATCCTAAAAACAAGAAAAAAGCTTGACAAACTGAAAATCGAAGGCTTTTTTAGACACGTAGGAGAATTCAGGTCACAGGGCAAATTGCTACTCTGGAATCTGGAAAAAAAGACAAACACAGAGGAGCACAACCTAGATAAACTTACTTGGAGAAGAAGCCTCTGGAGCCATAAACTAGTCAAAACTTAAATGGAAATTTCGAGAAATTGCTAGAGGCTAAATGTGGATTAGCTTGAAAGTAAGAAACTACAGTTTTAGGGGTGCTGCAGCACTTTCATGGGCTTTACCTCTAATAACCTCACCACTTTCTGAAGATTAAGACAGTAAAAATCCTCTGATACTTTTGGACAGGGAGAGGCAAAGTAATAACACTGAAATACTCCCAGGGCATTCTCCATAATAAAAGCCTACTAGCCAAAGAAAGCTACTTCATTAGAGCCTTATAACTGGGTAAAGGCATCCATTAGCCAACTCCAGCACCCAAAAGCTTTTCTGTCTCCTCTAAGAAGAGAAAATAAAAGGATAAGAACCACTTTTGAAATTTGGCCCCTATTACCCAATACATCATATCCAACTTTAGGGAAAAAAATTATAATGCATGCTAAAAGGAAGAAAAATACAATCTGAAAGGACAAATCAAGCATCAGAACCAGATGCAGATATGGTGTAGATTTTGTAATTATCATACTGTGAGTTTAAAATAAGTCTAATTCACGTTATAGGCTCTGATGTTGAAATAAACAATGAAAAAACAGATGGGTAATATAAGCAAATACAGTAAAGTTCTATGAAACAATCACAAGAAAATGCTAGAAAACTGAAACGGTGTGACAGAAATAAAGAATGTCTTTGATGGGCTCATTAGTATAATAGACATATCTGAGGACAGAAATTGTGAAATTAAAGACATCAATAGAAACTTCCCAAACTGAAATGTCAAGAGTAAAAAATTGTGAAATTAAAGACCTATCAATAGAAACTTCCCAAACTGAAATGTCAAGAGTAAAAGAAATTTGAAAAAGGAACGGAATATGCAAGAATTGAGGGATAGTTATAAAAGATATAAAATATGTATAATGAGAATCCTAGAGAAGAAACAAGAGGGAAAGGAATAGAAGAACTACTTGAACTAATAATGGTTGAGAATTTTCCAAATTAATGGCAGACACTAAATCAAATTCAGAAATCTCAGAGAACACCCTGAAGAACACCAAGAAGAATAGCAAAAAAAAATTTTCACTAGGCTATTATATCAAAAATGGAGATAAAATCTTGAAAGAAGTCATAGGAAAAAAAAACCCACCTTTCTTACAGAAGAACAAGGATAATATTTACATTGGAATTCTTCTCATCAGAAACCATAAAAGCAAGAGGAGAAAGGAACAAAATATTTAAAATGTTGAAAGAAAAAAAAAGAACACTAAGGTAGAATTCTACACCCAGCAAAATGTGTTTTTCAAAAGAAAAGGGAAATGAAGACTTACTAGACAAAGAAATACTAAGGGAATTAATCACTGGTAGACTTGAACTGCAAGGTCCTGTGAAACACAAGGAATTTGAGAGTGATGAAACTTTTCCACAAATAATGTAATAGTAGGTACAAGATATTACGCATTTGCAAAACCTTTAGAACTTTTCACCAAGCAGTGAAACTTAACGTTTTTAATTTTTAAAAAAATTGTGTAGGAGTTTGGGAGATCTCAGAAAAAACATTCAAACTGTGAAAAGATAAACTATATTACAAGTTACTATCATAGAAGCATACAGAGTAGAAGCATACAGAGTAGAACAGTGGTTACCAGAGACTGGGCAGAAGAAAGAAGGGCAGGGAGGATGGGAAGGAGAGGTTGATCAATGAGTCAAAGTTATAATTAGAGAGGAGAAATAAGTTTGTTCTATTGCACAGTATGACAGGGATAACAGTAAGGTATCCTATATTACAAAATGGTTAGAAGAGAGGCTTTTGAATGTTTTCATTACAAATAAATAAGTACATGAGGTGATGGATATGCCAAATACCCTGATTTTGATCATTATACAACATATATATGTAGGAAACAATAAAATTATTACCCCATAAATATGTACAACTATAACGTGTCAATTTAAAAACAAAAAAAATAAATTTTAGTAATAGTTATCTCTGAAATTATAGTTGTTGAAATATGCAAACCTTTAACTTTTCACTTCACAACTCTCTACTCTGTTTTACTTTGTATAATTAGTATAAATTATTTTACATTTTGTTGTTGTTGTTGAGGCGGAGTGCAATGGCGTGATCTCGGCTCACTGCAACCTCCGCCTCCTGAGTTCAAGCGATTCTCCTGCCTCAGCCTCCTGAGTAGCGGGGATTACAGGCATGTGCCACTACGTCCGGCTAATTTTGTATTTTTAGTAGAGATGGGGTTTCTCCACGTTGGTCAGGCTGGTCTCGAACTCCTGATCTCAGGTGATCTGCCCGCCGCAGCCTCCCAAAGTACTGGGATTACAGGCGCGAGCCACCGCACCTGGCCTATTTTACATTCTTGAAAGATATTTTTAAAAGGGGATGATACCCAGTGATCAAGTAAGATTGGACTGAAATACAAGAATGATTAAGTTTTTGGAACTTATGTAAGATTTTTGGAACTAATGTAAGATTAATAGGTTTCAAGATGTGAGAAACACAAGCATTAAAAGATATAAGATACAGAAGCAATTTGTAGAAAGATTGTGAAAAAGCATTCTTGCAAAATTCAAAATAAAATTCTGATTTATAAATAATCTTATTAAATAAGGAATAAAAATATACTTCTATAAGATAGAAATTATCCATAATAGGACAGTAGAAAACAACTAATGTAATGGTAAATACAAAAGGGGTTCCCAGTAAAGCCAGCAATGGAACCTGCTTTGACTACCATTTATAAACTTTGCTCTATATGTTCATTTCCAATGGTCAAAACCAGGAAAAGAGACAGCAAGAAGACACTTTAGAAAACGAGTATTGCTCAAATATTTCATCTCCTTGGTTAAATTTAATCTTAAATATTTTATTCCTTCTGATGCTATTGCAAATAAGATTGCTTTCTAAATTTCCTTTTCAGGTAGTTTGTTGTTATTGTATAGAAACACAACTGTGTTTTTTTTTTTTTTTTTTTTTTTGAGACGGAGTCTTGCTCTGTCGCCCAGGCTGGAGTGCAGTGGCACAATCTCGGCTCGCTGCAAGCACCGCCTCCCAGGTTCACGCCATTCTCCTGCCTCAGCCTCCCGCGTAGCTGGGACTACAGGCGCCCGCCATCATGCCCAGCTAATTTATTGTATTTTTAGTAGAGACGGAGTTTCACCATGTTAGCCAGGATGGTCTTGATCTCCTGACCTTGTGATCCGCCCGCCTCGGCCTCCCAAAGTGCTGGGATTACAGGCTTGACCCACCGCACCCGGCAACTGATTTTTTTATATTAGTTTTTTATCCTGAAACTTTAATAAATGTGTTTATTAGTTGTAGTATTTTGTGGAATATTTATGGTTTTTTAAACATAGAATCATGTCATCTGCAAACAGAGACAATTTTACTTTTTCCTTTTGGAATTTGGATGGCTTTTATTTCTTTTTATTGACTAATTGCTCTGGCTAGGACTTTCAGTTCTATGCTGAATAGAATCAGAGGTGTGGGCATCCTGGTCTTGTTTGCTGAAAACTGTAAAACATTGACAGAAAAATTAGTAAAATTATGAAAATAAATTAATGAAATAATGAAGAGATTTCCCATGGTCATAGTTGGAAGACTCAATATTTTTAAAATGTCCATACTTCCCAAGGAAATTTACAGATTCAATGCAAAACTATCAAAATCCCAAGATAAAATTTTAAAGATGTAGTAAAAAAATCTTAAAATTTGTAGTGACATTAAATTAAAATTTATATAGACCCAAAAATACCTCAAATAGCCAAAGTAATCTTGAAGAAGAAGATCAAAGCTGGAAGCTTTGTTCCTGGTTTCAAAGTATGTAACAGAGCTATAGTAATGGAAGTAGCAAGTTATTGGCATAAAAACAGATACAGATTCCAATGAAACAGCATAGAGAACCCAGAAATAAACCTATACAGATGTGGTCAAGTGATCTTTGACAGGGGTGCCAAGAATATAAAATATGAAAAAGATAGTCTCCTCAACAAATGATCTTGGGAAAACTGGAAATTCACATGCAAAAGAATGAAATTAGACCCTTATTTATACGATACACAAATAAAATCAACTTGAAGTAGATTAAAAACTTAAACCTAAAACCTAAAACTATAAAACTCCCAGAAGAAAACTTAATATAAAAGTTTTTGAGATTATTTTTGGCAATGGTTTTCTGGATATGACAGCAAAAGTACAGACAACAAAAGCATAAATAGACAAGTGGGACTATATCAAACTAAAAAGCACTTGCACAGCAAAGGAAAATATCAAGAGAATAAAAAGGCAGCCTAGAGATTGGAGAAAATACTTGTAAACCACATATCTGATATATGAGAAACTTATACAACTGAGTAGAAAACAGTAAAAACAAAACCCAATTAAAAAAATGGGCAAAGGACCTGAATAGACATTTTTTCTATAGAAGACATACAAATAGTCAAAAGATATATGTTAAGATGCTCAACATCACTAATCATCAGGAAAATGCAAATAAAAACCACAATGAAATATCCCCTCACACGTGTTAGGATGGCTATTAAAAAATAAACTATTTTTGTAAAAAATATGATAAATGTTGGTGAGGATGTGGAGGTATTAGAACCGTTGTACACTGTTGGTGGAAATGTAAAGTGGTGCAATTGTTATGGAAAACAGTATAGAAATTTCCCAAAAAATATTAAAAACAAAAGTACTATATGATGCATCAATCCCACCTCTATGTATATTTTCAAAAATTTGAAATTAGGATCTTAAAGACATGTGTGTACTCTCACATCCATTGCAAATTTATTCACCATAGCCAAGATATGGAAACAAACTAAATGTCTATCAAGGGATAAATGGATAAAGAATATATGGTGTGTGTGTATATATATATGTGTGTGTATATATATATACATTAAAATATATATGTATTTGGAGGTTGAATAATATTCCATGATATATATGGCATATTTATATCATGGAATATTATGTATAGCATATATATGCCATGTATAATGGAATATTTTATATACTATATATGGCATATATATGTATATCATAGAATATTATTCAATTTTAAATATACACACACACACACACCATATCCTGGCTATGGTAAAATTTATTCACCATAGCCAAGATATGGAAACAACCTAAATGTCTATCAAGGGATAAGTGGATAAAGAATATATGGTATTATACATATGTATTTTTTGAATACATATATATTTGAAGGTTAAATAATATTCCGTGATATATATATATATGGAATATTATTTAACCTTCAAAAAGACGAAAATTCTCCCATATGTGATAACATGAAACCTAGAGGACATTATGCTAAATGAAATAAACCAGACACAAAAACACAAGTACTGCATGATCTCACTTATAAGTGGAATCTTAAAAAATCAAACTCATAGAAGCAAAGAATAGACTAGTGATTGCCAGGGGTTGTGGGGAGGGGGAAATGAGGATGTAAAAGAAATAGCCTGTGGCATGGCAAGTGTAATGCCATATTGAAGTGAAACCACCATGATGACCCTTGTTTGACTCTGGCATACCAAGGTGTTTTGCAGCAAGTTCTTTAGACAATGCCTGTGGCATAGATAACACCTCATAAAGATGCTTATCTAACTTCCTTAGTTGTCATCAGTTTTCGCAAGAAAGTCTGGGATGTGATCAGCTGCACGTGTCTTTACCCTAAAAGCTTGCTGTATAAAAGATACTTTCTGGAGAGTAGGTGCTGGGATTCACTGTGTTGCAGCCATCCAAGGCAACACTTCTGTTCATAAGTCCCTATTAAACATTTCTTTCTGAGAAACTGGATTTGTCAGCCTCTTTCTTGGACCTCTCATCTCCCTTGGCTGTTGGGGGTAGATCTGCATATACCTGCTCACCTTGGAACAGGGAAGTTGCTGTTCAGTGGGTACAAAGTTTCAATTATGCCAGATGAATAAGTTCTAGGGATCTATTTAATATTATACTGTAGGAGATGGGTGAGAGTGGTGGGAGAAGCTATAGGGAAAGGAGCAGGCCTTCTGAAAGGTCAGAAGGCTCTGCATAGCTTCGAGGGAGAATAAGCTGAAGGCAGCTGTTCTCTGAAACTGAGGCAGAGGGCAAGGAGTAGGTACAAGGAAGTGTAGGGGAATTTATCTTAAATAGGCTTGTTTACTTACCTTGTCTGGAAACCGACCTTTGATCATCAGCGCACGAGACTGCTCCCTGAATGGGGGAACAATAATATTAATTACCCACAGATCGTGTTGGCTCCAGGCTTTTGGCATTATGTCTGTACTGAATAAAATCAAGCAGCTCCAGCTTATCGAGACTGCTCTTTCTTTGGCCCTTAGTGCCGGGCAGTCCCCTAGCTGCTCTTACACTGCATACCTGTGTCTAAGTACTCCTTTCATCTGTCACTCAGCCAGCATCTGCAGGACGGAACCAGCATTGTACAACATTGTGCCTATGGTTAATATTGTATTGTGCATTTAAAACATTTAAGAGTAGATCTTACAATGTTTTCTTACCACAAAAACTAACAAAACACAAATGAGCACAAAGAAGCTTTTGGGAGTGATGAATATGTTTATTACCTTGATTGTGATGATGGTTTCACAGGTGCATGCCTATGTTCAAACTCACAGAATTGTATAATTAAATATGTGCTGTATTTTGTATATCATCTATACCTTAATGAGTTAGTTATAAAAAGAAAAGGAAATGGAAATGTCTGTCATTTCAAGCAGATATTATTTCAATCTAGGATATCTAAAAGGATAAATTGAAAGTGAGTAGAAATCATATATCCGTAAGTTTAAAATTTTTCCAATTATAATATAAATTTTTAGAAAATAGCTTTTTCAGATACCAAAAATATGATGAGGCAAGGTCTGGACCATAACAGTACCAACAACAAAACTTTCTTCATCTATATTGCTTATGTTTGAAATATTTTCTTGGCCAGGCACAGTGACTCACGCCTGTAATCCTAGCACTTTGGGAGGCCAAGGTGGGTGGATTACCTGACGTCAGGAGCTCTAGTCCAGCCTGGCCAACATGGTGAAACCCCATCTGTACTTAAAAAAATATAAAAATTAGCTGGGCATAGTTGCAGGTGCCTGTAATCCCAGCTACTTGGGAGGCTGAGGCAGGAGAATCGCTTGAACTGAGAAGGTAGTGACCTTGCAGTGACCCAAGATTGCACCATTGCACTCCAGCCTGGGCAACAAGAGCAAAACTCTGTCTCAAAAAAAAAAGAAATATTTTCTTAAGATAAATTCCAAGAAGTGAGATTATTTCATCAATGTATTTAAATGTTATGGCCATTTATAAACAATCAACAAATGTTAAAAAAGAATTATAAACAATAGTAGTAACAATGTGCTTTAAGATTAAATTACTTTTTCCTCCTTTCCAAGTTTTTTTGAGATTTTTTTATGCAATAAATAACAGTAAAAAATGCATTAATTACTGTTGTAGCACAATTTTTCATTAACAGTCTTTAGTTTTTTTTTTTTTTGAGACAGAGTCTCTATCACCCAGGCTAGAGTGCAATGGCGTGATCTCGGCTCATTGCAACCTCCGCTTCCCGAGTTCAAGTGATTCTCCTGCCTCAGCCTCCTGAGTAGCTGGGATTACAGGCATGTGCCACCACATGCCTGTATTTTTAGTAGAGATGGGGTTTCACCATGTTGTCCAGGTTGGTCTTGAACTCCTGACCTCGTAATCCACCGGCCTTGGCATCCCAAAGTGCTGGGATTACAGGCATGAGCCAAGGCACCCAGTCGTCTTTTTTTCCCCTTCTTTCCCATTCAATTTATCTGAACAATTTTTCTCAGTGCTCTGAAATGCTTTCTTAATTTACCATCCGGCTTTTGTGGGATAAAGCAGACTCATTTGAATGCACATATTTATACTACATTGCCTATAGTAGATATATGCCCATTCTATGTGTGCATATATACAAATTTATATCTGTGTATATTTCATTTTTGAAGAGATGGAGGACATGAAACTCTAGAAAAATAATTTAAAATAAATACACTGTAGACAATCTTCCAAAATATTAAAAATATAGTAACTTTCAAAGACCACTGTATAAAATGAAGTTCAAGATAATACATTCCATTTAAAACAAAATTTTGAAGAAATTATTATTATTATCATTATTTAGACGGTGTTTCACTCTTGTTGCCTAGGCTGGAGTGCAATGGCGTGGATCTTGGCTCACTGCAACCTCTGCCTCTTGGGTTCAAGCGATTCTCCTGCCTCAGCCTCCTGAGTAGCTGAGATTACAGGCATAAAACCATCTGCTACTGAGAGAAAATCCCTGAATACTGAACCCCTCATTTATAAACATTCAAATGAAAGTTTAACTGGTAATTATAGCATCAAAAACAAACCTAAAGCAGTAAGTTCTGGTTTGATCTCTAGGACTTAGTAAGCAATTCTCAAGCTATTTATTCGTAAATAGTGATAGCTTCCATTAGAAAGTAATGCACTGGCCGGGCGTGGTGGCTCACGCCTGTAATCCCAGTACTTTAGGAGGCTGAGGCAGGCAGATCACAAGGTCAGGAGTTCGAGACCAGCCTGACCAATATGGTGAACCCCCTGTCTCCACTAAAAATATAAAAATTAGCTGGGCTCGGTGGTGTGCACCTGTAATCCCAGCTACTCAGGAGGCTGAAGCAGGAGAATCGCTTGAACCTGGGAGGCGGAGGTTGCAGTGAGCAAAAATTGCGCCACTGCACTCCAGCCTGGGCCACAGAGGGACACTCCATCTCACCAAAAAAAAAAAAAAAAAAAAAGTGGCCCAGCGCAGTGCCTCACGCCTGTAATCCCAGCACTTTGGGAGGCCAAGAGGGGCGGATCACGAAGTCAAGAGATTGAGACCATTCTGGCCAACATGGTGAAACCCCCTCCCTACTAAAAATACAAGAATTAGCTGGGCGTGGTGGCAGTGCCTGTAATCCCAGCACTCAGGAGGCTGAGGTAAAGAATCACTTGAACCCGGGAGGCGGAGGTTGCAGTGAGCCAAGATGTCGCCATTGCACTCCAGCCTGGGTGACAAGAACGAAACCCCATCTCAAACCCCCCCCCAAAAAAAAAGTAATACACAGCACGCTCGAGGACTCACAAGATGACGGCGACCGGTGGGGAGACGGGCTCGAGAACTCGCGAGATGACGGTGGCCATTGGGGAGCTGGGCTTGAGGACTCGCGAGATGACTGCGGCCAATGGGGAGCCAGGCTTGAGAACTCGCGAGATGACACCTGCCGGTGGGACGCGGGCTTGAGGACTCACGAGGTGATGGCGGCTGGTGGGGAGCGTGGCGGCCCTTGCTAGGGGCGTTCTACAGTGCGACTGAGGAGGCCCAGGGTGTCCCGTTTGTTTCATCACCAGCAAGAGGCAGGCAGTGGTGCTGTCCGCGGTGGCATTCTTGGAGTGACTGGCGACAGAATACGTTCGTGACGGAACCGGGGTCTGAGGAGAGCTCTCCGCCTGCAGTAATGAGTGAACAGACTGCTGCATCAGATACCTCGTCGCCACCCAATAAGGCGCCTGCCGGTTCTGACAGGACTGTATCCAACGATGACTTGGCAAGTATCTTCCAGTGTCCGGTCTGCTTAGACTATGCGTTACCACCAATTCTTCAGTGTGAGAGAGGCCATCTTGTTTGTAGAAGCTGTCACTCAAAGCTCACATCTTGTCCAACTTGCCGCGGCCCCTTGGGATTCATTCGCAACTTAGCTATGGAGAAAGTGGCTAACTTTGTACTTTTCCCGTGTAGATATGCCTGTATGGGATGTGAAATCACTCTGCCACACACAGAAAAAGCAGATCACGAAGAAGTCTGTGAGTTTAGGCTTTATTCCTGCCCGTGCCCTGGTACTGTCTGTAAATGGCAAGGCACCATGGATGCTATAATGCCTCATCTGACTAAAATGCATGAGTACATTACAACAATAGAAGGAGAGGATATAATTTTCCTTGCTACCAGCATTAATCTTGTTGGCGCTTACGATTGGGTGATGATACAGTCCTGTTTGGGCGTTCGCTTCATGTTAGTCTTGCAGAAACAGGAAGATCACAATGGCGGCCAGCAGTTCTTCGCAGTCGTACAGCTGCTGGGAACAAGCAAGGAAGCTGAAAATTTTGCTTACCGACTTGAGCTAAAGGGTAATCGGCGACGACTGACTTGGGAAGCGACTCCTCTACCTATTCATGAGGACATAGCAAAAGCCATTAAGAATAGAGACTGCTTAACCTTTGACGCCAACACTGCGCTGCTTTTTGCAGAAAATGACGATTTAAGCATCAATGTAGTTATTACTAAGCGTTGAAATGGCAGTGGAACATTTTCTAGCCAGTGTTTAAAACTGTTTAATTTCACAGAAAATAAGCCACCCATCTGCCTGCCAACCTGAAACTCTTCACAAGTATAAGCTCAACAAATAGAGATAAATAGAAAGGCTGTTGAATACAGGAAACAGTTGTGTGTAGTAACATTAGTATATATAAAGATGAGCATATTTTGCATTAAGAAAGCATTATAAAATAATTTTGAATTTTGTGTTGTAGATTGATTGTATTGTTGAAAAACAATGTTTTGTTTTGTTTTGTTTTTGGGTCTGTGAGTGTGTGTGTATGTGTGTGTGTGTTTTGGTTTTTTTTTTTTTCTTTTTTTGTTTTTTTTTTTTGAGACGGAGTCTAGCTCTGTCGCCCAGGCTGGAGTGCAGTGGCGCGATCTCGGCTCACTGCAAACTCCGCCTTCCGGGGTCACACCATTCTCCTGCCTCAGCCTCCCGAGTAGCTGGGACTACAGGCACCCATCACCTCACCATGTTATCCAGGATGGTCTGGATCTCCTGACCTAGTGATCCGCCCACCTCGGCCTCCCAAAGTGCTAGGATTACAGGCGTGAGCCACCGAGCTCGGCTGTTTTTTTTTTTTTTTTTTTCCTTTAACTGACAAGCCATTTTGAGTGGTCATGGACCACTGCTTTTCCGCTTTGTGAGTCAATACGTAGTGCTACTATGTGGGGTTTTTTTGTGTGTATTTGCTAGTTTTTTCTTCTAGTTTTTCATTAAATAGATTTGACTTTCTGTTCTGTAATTCAGGTTGCATCTCACTGTTTTGTACCGTTTTAAAGTTAGTGTCTTTTGATATGCATAATTGTTTATGGTAAAATTTATAACATGTGTTCCATACATGTTCTCTTTTCCCCCATTAATTGGTTCATTGGAAATTTTTTTTTTTTTGGACAGAGACTCTGTCGCCCAGGCTGGAGTGCAGTGGCGAGATTTTGGCTCACTGCAACCTCCGCCTCCTGGCTGGGTTCAAGCAATTCTCCTGTCTCAGCATCCCAAGTAGCTGGGACTACAGGCGCCCGCCACCACACCTGGCTAATTTTTGTATTTTTAGTAAAGACGGGGTTTCACCATATTGGTCAGGCTGGTTTTGAACTCCTGATCTCAGGTGGTCCACCCTCCTCGGCTTCCTAAAGTACTGGGATTACAGGTGTGAGCCACCATGCCCGGCCAGAAATATTTTAAAATCAGCTGTTTTGTGAAGATAGGAGTTCCAGAAAGTAAAGGTGACATCGGAAAAATTACCAAAAGCTATTTAAAACATCTATAAGATGGTCTTCCTATCTTTCTCTCTTCTACAGATGAGTCATATCTTTGAGATTAATTTTTGAAAGCTTAGAGAATAAATAGATGTTTACAAATACTGAAAATCATTCCTTTTACAAGTATCTTGGACAAATTACGTTTAAAATTTGTTCTTGTGTTTATTGATTGTAAAGGCATTGTCATGCACAGAACTTAATTAAAAGCAAATCATTTGTTTAAAAAGGCACTTTGCAAAAACTGTTTTCGTCTTTCATAATTCTCATTAAAAGAATATATGGCAAATTAAAAAAGAAAGTAAAGAGAATAAATGTTGTAGCTTGGCTCAGTAAACGGCTCTAGCAGCAATGATGGACTCGTCTTTAAGAAGTGTATAAAATACACATTTTATTTATCCAGTCTATCATTGATGGGCATTTGAACTCATTCCATGTCTTTGCTATTGTGAATAGTGCTGCAATGAACATATACATACATGTATCTTTATAATAGAATGATATATATTCCTTTGGGTATATATCCAGTAATAGGATTGCTGGGTCAAATGGTATTTCTGCTTCTAGATCTTTGAGGAATCGCCACACTGTCTTCCACAATGGTTGAACTAATTTGCATTCACACCAACATTGTAAAAGCATTCCTTTTTCTCCACAACCTGGTCAGGATCTGTTTCTTGACTTTTCAATAATTGCCATTCTGACTGGTGTCAGATGGTATCTCATTGTGGTTTTGATTTGCATTTCTCTAATGATCAGTGATGTTGAGCTTTTTTTTCATATGCTTGTTGGCTGCATGAATGTCTTTTGAGAAGTGTCTGTTCATGTTGTCCTTTGCCCACTTTTTAATGGGGTTGTTTTTTTTCTTCTAAATTTGTTTACGTTTCTTACAGATGCTGGATATTAGACCTCTGTCAGATGGGTAGATTGCAAAAATTTCCTCTCATTCTGTAGGTTGTCTGTTCACGCTGATGATAGTTTCTTTTGCTGTGCAGAAGCTCTTTAGATTAATTAGATCCCACTTGTCAATTTTGGCTTTTGTTGTTAATTGCTTTTGGTGCTTTTATCATGAAATCTTTGTCCATGCGTATGTCCTGAATGGTATTGCCTAGATTTTCTTCTAGGGTTTTTATCATTTTGGGTTTTGCAGTTAAGTCTTTAATCCATCTTGAGTTAATTTTTGTATAAGGTGAAAGGAAGGGGTCCAGTTTCAGTTTTCTGCATATGACTAGCCAGTTCTCCCAGCACCATTTATTGAATAGGGAATATGCAGCCATAAAAAGGAATGAGATCATATCCATTGCAGGGACAGGGATGGAGCTGGAAGCCGTTATCCTCAGCAAACTAATGCAGGAACAGAAAACCAAACGCAGCATATTCCATAAGTGGAAGCTGAACGATGAGAGCACATGGACACCTGGGGGGAACAACACACACTGGGGCCTGTTAGGGAGGTGGGAGAAGGGAGAGCATCAGGAAGAATAGCTAATGGATACTGGACTTAATACCCAGGTGGCAGGAGGATCTGTGCAGCAAACCACCATGGCACATGTTTACCTATGTAACAAACCTGCACATCCTGCATATGTGCCCCAGAACTTAAAATAAAAGTTGATGAAAAAACAGTGTATAAAGTACACATTTTAAAAAGAAAAGCACCAATGCAGGGAAAGGCATGAAAAGTGGTAAATGAGAGGTACAATTTGTAAGTAATGCAGCTCAGGGGAAAAAAACAAAACCCTCATTTGGACAATCCTAACAAAGAAACTGAGACTTGGAGCGTTCATCTTGAGAGATTCATAACCAAAGTCTTGTAGCTGGTAAGTTGTATCACAATATAATTTGTTTTTTTAAAAAATTTAAGTGATACGTGATTATTTACTTTCATAACTTAAAAAAGTTACAAACCAGTTAGAGAAAAGCAATATTTGGATAAACCTACACATGTCACACAAGATTTGTGGACTTTATAATAAGGAAGCCTAATCACTAATTCAAATACTATGACATGCTTGCAAGAATTAAAAGTGCATATCTTCCATTCTCTTTTAATTCTAGTCAGTTTTATATCTAGCATATAATTAGTCATTGGTTCCTTTCTCCAACTCACCTGTTTAATTGGTATTGCATTTTTTTTTTATTTTATTATACTTTAAGTTCTGGGATACATGTGCAGAATGTGCAGTTTTGTTACATAGGTATACACGTGCCATGCTGATTTGCTGCACCCATCAACCCATCATCTACATTAGGTATTTTTCCTAATGCTTTCCCTCCCCTAGGCCCCCACCCCCCGACAGGCCCTGCTGTGTGATGTTCCCTTCCCTGTGTCCATGTTCTCATTGTTCAACTCCCATTTATGAGTGAGAACATGCGGTGTTTGGTTTTCTGTTCCTGTTATTTTGCTGAGAACAATGGCTTCCAGCTTCATACATGTCCCTGCAAAGGACATGAACTCAACCTTTTTTATGGCTGCACAGTATTCCATGGTGTATATGTGCCACATTTTCTTTATCCAGTCTGTCATTGATGGGCATTTGGATTGGTTCCAAGTCTTTGTTCTTGTGAATAGGGCTGCAATAAACATACGTGTGCATGTGTCTTTATAGTAGAATGATTTATAGTCCTTTGGGTATATACCCAGTAATGGGATTGCTGGGTCAAATGGTATTTCTGGTTCTAGATCCTTGAGGAATCACCACACTGTCTTCCACAATGGTTGAACTAATTTACACTCCCACCAACAGTGTAAATGCATTCCTATTTCTCTATATCCTCTCCAGCATCTGTTGTTTCCTGACTTTTTAATGGTCGCCATTCTAACTGGTGCAAAATGGTATCTTGTTGTGGTTTTGATTTGCATTTCTCTAATGACCAGTGATGATGAGCTTTTTCTCATATGCTTATTGGCCACATAAGTATCTTCTTTTGAGAAGTGTCTGTTCTTATCCTTTGCCCACTTTTTGATGAGATTGTTTGTTTGTTTGTTTGTTTGTTTTCTTGTAAATTTGTTTAAGTTCCTTGTAGATTCTGGATATTAGCCCTTTGTCAGATGGATAGATTGCAAAAATTTTCTCCCATTCTGTAGGTTGCCTGTTCGCTCTGATGATAGTTTCTTTTGCGGAAGCTCCTTAGTTTAATTAGATCCCATGTGTCAATTTTGGCTTTTGTTGCCATTGCTTTTGGTGTTTTAGTCATGAAGTCTTTGCCCACACCTGTGTCCTCAATGGTATTGCCTAGGGCTTCTTCTAGGGTTTTTATGGTTTTAAGTCTTACGCTTAAGTCTTTAATGCATCTTGAGTTAATTTTTCTATAAGGTGTAAGGAAGGGGTCCAGTTTCAGTTTTCTGCATATGGCTGGCCAGTTTTCCCAACACCATTTATTAAATAGGGAATCCTTTCCCCATTGCTTGTTTTTGTCAGGTTTGTCAAAGGTCAGATGGTTGGAGATGTGCGGCATTATTTCTGAGGCATCTGTTCTGTTCCATTGGTCTATATATCTGTTTTGGTATCAGTACCATGCTCTTTTGGTTACTGTAGCCTTGTAGTTTAGTTTGAGGTCAGGTAGTGTGATGCCTCCAGCTTTGTTCTTTTTGCTTAGTATTGTCTTGGCTATACAGGCTCTTTTTTGGTTCCATATGGAATTTAAAGTAGTTTATTCTAATTCTCTGAAGAAAGTCAATGGTAGATTGATGGGGATAGCATTGAATCTATAAATTACTTTGGGCAGTATGGCCAGTTCCATGATACTGGTCCTTACTATCCATAAGCATGGAATATTTTTCCATTTGTTTGTGTCCTCCCTTATTTCCTTGAGCAGTGGTTTATAATTCTCCTTGAAGAGGTCCTTCACATCCCTTGTAAGTTGTATTCCTAGGTATTTTATTCTGTTTGTAGCAATTGTGAATGGGAGTTCATTCATGATTTGGCTCTCTGTCTATTATTCGTGTATAGGAATGCTTGTGATTTTTGCACATTGGTTTTTTATCCTGAGACTTTGCTGAAGTTGCTTATTAGCTTAAGGATATTTTGGGCTGAGACGATGGGGTTTTCTAAGTATAGAATCATGTCATCTGCAAACAGAGATGATTTGACTTCCTCTCTTCCTATTCGAATACCCTTTATTTCTTTCTCTTGCCTGATTGCCCTGGCCAGAACTTCCAATACTGTCTTGAATACGAGTGGTGAGAGAGGGTATCCTTGTCTTGTGCCAGTTTTCAAAGGGAATGCTTCCAGCTTTTGCCCATTCAGTATGATACTGGCTGTGGGTTTGTCATAAACAGCTCTTATTATTTTGAGATACGTTCCATCAATACCTAGTTTATTAAGAGTTTATAGCATGAAGCGGTGGGATTTGATAAAATTCAAAGGCCTTTCCTGCATCTATTGAGATAATAATATGGTTTTTGTAATTGGTTCTGTTAATGTCATGGATTACATTTATTGATTTGCATATGTTGAACTAGCCTTGCATCCCAGGGATGAAGCTGACTTGATCGTGGTGGATAAGCTTTTTGCTGTGCTGCTGGATTTGGTTTGCCAGTATTTTATTGAGGATTTTCACATTGATATTCATCAGGGATATTGGCCTGAAATTTTCTTTTTTTGTTGTGTCTCTGCCAGGTTTTGGTATCAGGATGATGCTGGCCTCATAAAATGAGTTAGGGAGGAGTCCCTCTTTTTCTATTGTTTGGAATTGTTTCAGAAGGAATGGTACCAGCTCCTCTTTGTACCTCTGGTAGAATTCAGCTGTGAATTCATCTGATCCTGGGTTTTTTTTGGTTCGCAGGCTATGAATTACTGCCTCAATTTCAGAACTTGTTATTGGTCTATTCAGGAATTCGACTTCTTCCGAGTTCAGCCTTGGGAGGGTGTATGTGTCTAGGAATTTGTCCATTTCTTCTATATTTTCTAGGTTATTTGCATAGAGGTGTTTATAATATTCTCTGATGGTAGTTTGTATTTCTGTGGGATCAGTGGTGATATCCCCTATATCATTTTTTATTGTGCCTATTTGATTATTCTCTCTTTACTTCTTTGTTAGTCTGGCTAGCAGTCTGTCTATTTTATTAATCTTTTCAAAAAAACAGCTGCTGGATTCATTGATTTTTTTGAAATGTTTTTTGTGTCCCTATCTCCTTCAGTTCTGCTCTGATCTTAGTTATTTCTTGTCTTCTGCTAGCTTTTGAATGTGTTTGCTCTTGCTTCTCTAGTTCTTTTAATTGTGATGTTAGGATGTCGATTTTAGATCTTTCCCGCTTTTTTCTGTGGGCATTTAGTGCTATCAATTTCCCTCTAAACACTGCTTTAGCTGTGTCCCAGAGATTCTGGTATGTTGTGTCTTTGGTCTCATCGGTTTCAAAGAATTTATTTATTTCTGCCTTAATTTTGTTATTTACCCAGTAGTTATTCAGGAGCAGGTTGTTCAGTTTCCATGTAGTTGTGTGGTTTTTAGTGAGTTTCTTAATCCTGAGTTCTAGTTAGATTGCACTGTGGTCTGAGAGACTGTTATGATTTCCGTTCTTTTGCATTTGCTGAGTAGTGTTTTACTTCCAATTACGTGTTCAATTTTAGAATAAGTGGGACAGGGTGCTGAGTAGAATGTATATTCTATTGATTTGGGGTGGAGAGTTCTGTAAATGTCTATTAGGTCCTCTAGGTCCAGAGCTGAGTTCAAGTTCTGAATATACTTGTTAATTTTCTGTCTCATTGATCTGTTTAATATTGACAGTGGGGTGTTAAAATCTCCCACTATTATTGTATGGGAGTCTAAGTCTCTTTGTAGGTCTCTAAGAACTTGCTTTACGAATCTGGGTGCTCCTGTATTGGGTGCATATATATTTAGGATAGTTAGCTCTTCTTGTTGCATTGATCCCTTTATCATTATGTAATGCCCTTCTTTGTCTTTTTTGATCTTTGTTGGTTTAAAGTCTGCTTTATCAGAGACTAGGATTGCAACCCCTGCTCTTTTTTTGCTCTCCATTTGCTTGGTAAATATTTGTCCATCCCTTTATTTTGAGCCTATGTGTGTCTTTGCACGTGAGATGGTTCTCCTGAATATAGCACACTGATGGGTCTTGACTCTATCCAATTTGCCAGTCTGTGTCTTTTAATTGGGGTAGTTAGCCCACTTACATTTAATATTGTTATGCATAAATTTGATCCTGTCATTATGATGCTAGCCAGTTATTTTGCCCATTAGTTGATGCAGTTTCTTCATACAATTTGGTATGTTTTTACAGTGGCTTGTACCGGTTTTTCCTTTCCATATTTAGTGCTTCCTTCAGGAGGTCTTGTAAGGGAGGCCTGGTGGTGGCAAAATCTCTCAACATTTGCTTGTCTGTAAAAGATTTTATTTCTCCTTCGCTTATGAAGCTTAGTTTGGTTGGATATGAAATTCTGGGTTGAAAATTATTTTCTCTAAGAGTGTTGAATATTGGCCCCCACTCTCTTCTGGCTTGTATGGTTTCTGCAGAGATCCGCTGTTAGTCTGATGGGCTTCCCTTTGTGGGTAACTCGACCTTTCTTTCTGGCTGCCCTTAACATTTTTCCTTCATTTCAACCTTGGTGAATCTGACGATTATGTGTCTTGGGGTTGCTCTTCTCGAGGACTATCTTTGTGGTGTTCTCTGGATTTCCTGAATTTGAATGTTGGCCTGTCTTGCTAGGTTGGGAAGTTCTCCTGGATAATATCCTGCAGAGTGTTTTCCAACTTGGTTCCATTCTCCCCGTCACTTTCAGGTACACCAATCAAACGTAGGTTTGGTCTTTTCTCATTGTCCCATATTTCTTGGAGGCTTGTTTGTTCCTTTTCATTCTTTTTTATCTAATCTTGTCTTCACACTTTATTCCATTAAGTTGATCTTCAATCTCTGACATCCTTCCACTTGATTGATTCGGCTATTGATACTTGTGTAAGCTTCACAAAGTTCTTGTGCTGTGTTTTTCAGTTCCATCGGGTCATTTATGTCCTTCTCTAAACTGGTTATTCTAGTTAGCAATTCCTCTAACCTTTTTTCAAGGTTCTTAGCTTCCTTGTATTGGGTTAGAACATGCTCCTTTAGCTCAGAGGAATTTATTATTACCCACCTTCTGAAGCCTACTTCTGTCAATTTATCAAACTCATTCTCTGTCCAGTTTTGTTCCCCTGCTGGCAAGGAGTTGTGATCCTTTGGAGGAGAAGAGGTATTCTGGTTTTCAGAATTTTCAGCCTTTTTGCTCTGGTTTTTCCTTATCTTTGTGGATTTATCTATCTTTGGTCTTTGATGCTGGTGACTTTTGGATGGGGTTTGTATGGACATCCTTTTTGTTGATGTTGCCCCTATTCCTTTGTGTTTGTTAGTTTTCCTTCTAACAGTCAGGCCTCTCTGCTGCAGGTCTGCTGGAGTTTGCTGGAGGTCCACTCCAAAGCCTGTTTGCCTGGGTATCATCAGTGGAGGCTGCAGAACAGCAAAGACTGCTGCCTATTCCTTCCTCTGGAAGCTTTATCCCAGAGGGGCGCCTACCAGATGCCAGCCAGAGCTTTCCTGTATGAGGTGTCTGTCGACCCCTGCTAGGAGGTGTCTCCCAGTCAGGAGGCATGAGGGTCAGGGTCCCACTTGAGGAGGCAGTCTGTCCCTTAGCAGAGCTCGAGTGCTGCGCTGGGAGATCCGTTGCTGTCTTCAGAACCAGCAGGCAGGAACCTTTAAGTCCATTGAAGCTGTGCCCACAGCTGCCCCTTCTCCCGCTTGCTGTGTCCCAGGGAGACGGGAGTTTTATCTATAAGCCCCTGACTTTCTTTCAGAGATGCCCTGCTCAGAGAGGAGGAATCTAGAGAGGCAGTCTGGCTACACTGGCTTTGCCAAGCTGCGGTGGGCTCCACCCAGTTCGAACTTCCCGGTGGCTTTGTTCACACTTTGAGGGAAAAACCACCTACTCAAGCCTCAGTAATGGCAGACGCCCCTCCCCGCACCAAGCTTGAGCGTCCCAGGTCGACTTCAGACTGCTGTGCTGGCAGCAAGAATTTCAAGCCAGTGGATCTTAACTTGCTGGGCTCTGTGGGGGTGGAATCTGCTGAACTAGACCACTTGAGTCCCTGGTTTCAGCCCCCTTTCCAGGGGAATGAACGGTTCTGTCTCACTGGCATTCCAGGCACCACTGGGGTATGAAAAAAAACTCCTGCAGCTAGCTCCATGTCTGCCCAAATGGCCGCCCAGTTTTGTGCTTGAAACCCAGGGCCCTGGTGGTGTAGGTTCCTGAGGGAATCTCCTGGTCTGTGGGTTGCAAAGACCGTGGGAAAAACGTAGTATCTGGGCCGGAATGCAGCATTCCTCACTGCACAGTCCCTCACAGCTTCCCTTGGCTAGGGGAGGGAGTTCCCTGACCTCTGTGCTTCCCAGGTGATGCGACACCCCACCCTGCTTTGGCTCACCCTCCATGGGCTGCACCCACTGTCTAACCAGTCCCAATGAGATGAGCTGGGAACCTCAGTTGGAAATGCAGAAATCACCTGCCTTCTGCGTTGATCTCACTGGGAGCTGCAGACCAGAGCTGTTCCTATTCGGCCATCTTGCCAGCCACTCCGGTATTGCATTTTTATCATCCCTAAGAAATAGAAATTGGATAAGCATTCGTAGAACACTTAAAAAGCCCTAGATGAGTATAACAAGACCATATATTGTAAATCTAAATGAGAAATTAGGCATTTATCTTTAAAAAATAAATGAATAAAGAGCTTCCATAGTTATGGAAGCAATTATATTTAGCAGCTTATGTTTTAGTAAAACAAAAAGGTTTTAAACAATATATGTTCGAACTATGCCACTAATTTCTACATAATTTTTTTCCAATGAAAAACCTTTTTCTTGGCAATGTCATTTTAATTTTATTTCTAAACAATTGCTCTTTTAATTGGATCTTTATTGGTTATTAAGTATTATGAAAGAGGCAGGTAGTCTGCTTCTTGTACAATTATTACAAAGAATAACAACAAACCCGGAAACCTGTCTGCAATGAACCTCAAACCAAATGTTGTGGTAATGATTATAAGAAGAAAACAATGTTCCTGAAAAATGATCAGTAATGTTTTTTCACAGGAGTGTAAATGTGATTACTTTAATCCCTGTATTCCACTACTCAGACCATGGGAATCTTACTCAAAAGGAAACGGAAATAAATAAAAACTTGGCTAGGGTGCTTAAGTTTTTCAGAGTCATGGAAAAATTCTGGAATGATTTGAAAAAGGCTTCTGTGTAACAGAATAATTGTAATAAGAGAATGTAAATCTCTTCTTTAATTAAAGGAGATTTTTAGTCTATCTAAAGAGAGTGTTGGGGAAAAATCTAATAGGAATAGTAAATGTAGCTATTAAGATTTTCAGTAGCACGAGATTTTATTTTGACAAATGAAGTATTTTTCTGCTAAACACTTTTTAAAGTAGTTTATTTTTTAAAAACATACATATTTTTGAAACCAGGAAAAAAAATTCCCTAGTAAACAAATCATTTTTTTAAGTTAGAGATTGTTTTTCTCTTCTTTTCTCCTATTCCTTAAAATCTACATATAAAGACACACGTTTAAGGCTGAGAAACATAATTTTACAATAGTCATTTTTCTATTAAATACAATTTTTAAAATATTTATTGAATGTTTGTCCTGTGCTAAGCATATGCTAAATACTTCCCATTCACCCTCTTAGTTTACACCTGCAATGAACATATGAGGTACTCATTAGACCCATTTTAAAGCTGAGCAATCTGAGGCTTAGAGAAGCTTTGGCTAACAGCCCAAATCATGCAGTTACTAAGTGGCCAAGGCGTATACCTTCCCCTGGCATAGAATATTAAAAAGGACATATTAAGTCATGTGCAAATATCACCAAATCTGCTGCAGAATACATAGGATTTTAATGGTAAAAATAGCAAAATAATTCAAAGGGTGCTCATTGGTCACCTAAACTACTTTACCTTTTAGAAAACCTTCAAAAGCCAGTTTCCTTGGGAACAGGAAAATCTGACAGTCTTTGCTATTATTGCACTTGGTCCCCTCACACCCACCCTGCTTCCTCCACTGGCTTCATGCTTCTCCTCTCCCTATCACTAAGGAGGAGTACTGTTAAGAAAAATCTCTGTGTGACTTCGATTTCATCAACTTGTCAATTTCATGGAAGCAGGTTAATTCTGTAGAGAAGTTTTTGTTGTTGCTGATGATAAGTATTTGGTCTATACACGTTATATTACACAGGATCAAATGAATTTTAATAAAGTTTTGTTTCTCTAATATCATACTACTCTGTAAACTCTGAGTAGTGAGACTAAAGATGAAAGCCTGAAGGATCCTCCTAAGCCTCCTCTAATACTCCTACTCTTACCATTTTCCTACTTTCTTCCTTCTTTTCTCTCTTCATCTCCTTTTATCTATATTTTAACCTTATGTCTAAATCACTTTCTTACACTTTATCTACCCTCCAATAGGGGATCAAAAATAATGTGAAGAGAAGGAAATTGTATGGCTGATAGTGAACAGTGATAGTATAATCTAGTGTATTGGTAGGTTACATCTGCCTTTACTGTGCATAATACAACAATCATCCCCCACCAGTTTTAGGTTTATAATTTCTCCCTAAAATAGGGTAATCTTGAAAGTATGTCTTTGGGGTATTTTTACCACCCTTGAACAAAACCTGTATGCTACATATTTTATTTCCTAAGGGTCGTGTTTATTAAGCATCCTATAGTTAAAACCAACTAATAAACCAAAACTAAATTCATCTAATTTGGCTTTCTCGCAAGGATAGAATCTCATGTGGTCTTTTCAACATCCTTGGAAGCACATGAGGTTCATGGCTATCTAGAATCCCAGGATCTAAGTACCTAAGATTGGCAGCCATAATTCTAGCTTTGTAAGTTAATTTTCTTCTTCCTTCTTTTTTTATTTTTTAAAAATATGTTGGTTGTACTCGTTGTTCTTTCTATACCACATTGTTAACATAAAATGAGCATAACAGAGATACCATGTATAACAAAAGATGATTATTAAAATCTACAGGATTCAGAATTGTGTTATAGAAAACAGTAATGTTTTAGTTTTAGGAACAAATGCATAGGGTTTTTTTTTTTTTCTGCAGCAAAATGTCAAAGCAGTGTTAGTTCAGGTCCCTATTAAAACTACATGCTCTTCCTGATCCATAGAAGAGAAAAAGATAAATTGGAATTCATCAAAATGTAAAAGTTCTCTTCAAAAAAAAAACACAGTTAAGACCATGAAATAACAAGCCCTGAGCTGAGAGAAAATATTTGCAAAACATAGATCAAATAAATAAATTTTATCTTTAACATATAAAGAAATATCAAAACTCAACAATAAGAAAATAAAACCTCAGTTAAAGCTGGGAAAAATAGTTGAGTAGACATTTTACCAAAATATCTCTGTGAATAACAATCACATTAAAAGGTATTCAACATCATTATTCATTAAGAAAATGCAGATTACAATGTAGTAGTACTAGACGCTTATTAAAATGGTTGAAATTAAAATGACTAACCACACTATTTCCAAGGATGTAGAGGAGCTGGATTCCCATACACTGTTGGTAGGAATGAAAAATAGAACTGCTTAGGAAAATTGCCAGGCAGTTTCCTTAACAGTTAAACATACATATACCATCCATAGGATTTTACCCAAAAGATATGAAAGCATATATCTGTACAGAGATTTGTATGTTCATAACCATATGTACATAGCAGCTTTATTTGTAATTTATAAAAGTTGGAAACACCCCAATGTCTGTCAACAGGCAGATCACTAAACAAATTTTGTTATACTGATACCATAGAATTCTACTCAGCAATAAAAGAAATGAACTATTGACACATGTGAATGAATCTCAAAATAATTATGTCAAATAAAAGAAGCTAGACCAAAGAGAGTACACACTGTATGTTTTCATTTATATAAAATTCTAGAAAGTGTATACTCTAGTGATAGAAAACAGATATTTCGTTGCCTGAGGAAATGGTAGATTGGCATGAAGGAAGCAGAAAGGGAAAGGTTTACAAATGAACACAAGGAAAATTTCCAGAGTGGTTGCTTTGATTTAGACTGTTTTGATAGTTGCATGAGGCTATACAAATGTTAATACTTCTCACATTTTATACTTTAAATATGAGCGATTTAACGTATGTCAATTACACCTCAATAATCCTGCTACAAATCACTGTGTGCTTCAGAGACTGTACTCACCATTGCCAGGGAAGTATTTCTCAGCAGGATAATGACAGTAGTTGAGAACTGTCACCCAACATTGGAAGTACTGCACAAACAGGGTGTGTAAGTGGAGCTTACAACCACTTATAGATTTCTTTTGGGCACTGGCAATGCCAAGTGCAAGATAATTAATGCAGAATAATTAATGAAGCCTCTATATTTCAATAATTAGAGAAGCTTTACATGGCTATCTATCATCTGTCTCCATTCATCAACTTATCTTAGTTTTATCAATGTGTTTTAGTCAAGTATGTTTTACTGGTATCAAATGCAACTGTAATCACCTGCTTGGATGCACTGCACTATGAAGGTGGCTTCCTAAGTCTCCATGTAAAACCTTCGATTTTAAAGTTTTAGAATCGCTGAAGGATCTTCTAACCCTACAAATTTAAATAGGGTGTTTTATTCCTTATATATTAGAAAAGCATTTTTGAAGAGTATTTGAATTTGAAAAGAAATTCTAAAAAATGTATGATGTTTGAATAAAATAGTTTTTTATAACAAACCCTTATATCTTAAATTCTTATCTAAATACTATACATGAGAAAAGCCTACCAAATCATGTTTTCATTTGACTGTAAATAACCCCTCAAAAGATATACAAATTATTTTTGATTTGCCAAGCAAGACACACACACACACAAACACACACACGTGAGCACACACATGCACACACACGAAGAGTTTTATCTTCTCAATATACATGCAAAATATATCCTGGTAGTTCTGAATTCAAATGTAAAGACTTTTACAGGCGGATTCATTAACCATTAGAGCCTTTCTTCCTAAAGCAACCTGAATTTATATTCAGTAGAGCATCTACAGCCTGACTTATATTCCCAGGGAGAACTAAGTCTATAATACATAATCAAGAATTAAAAGTGAATGTTGTGCCAATTAAATATGGGCCTCATGGAAAATACTGGAGTTGTAGGAGTGTCTTTCCTTCAGCCTGACAGAATGTATGCCACTGTATGCTTTTCTTCAGGTTTCCAAGTCTTCCTTGATGGTTCTTATATATTTTATGTTTTATTATACTCCTGTTATTGCACTACTATGTTTTTAATATTTTAGAAACCATTTTATTTTTGAAATGCACTGTTTCTTCTCTTTAGTAATAGCTGGATACTTGCTGCTATATGCCAAGTATTAGTCTGGAGGCCAATTCTGGCATGAAAGTCAAAGGACAGATCATTTCATGTAATAACAGAAAATGTAGTATGTGTCACGATTCATTGATGTATTAACACTAAAGAATTTATCTCTAGCCATTCATCTAAATTAGAATTGGGACTAGAATTAGTACATATCTTGATTTGAGGATCAGGGGGCTGAAAGAAAAGGTCTAGTGCTCACGAATCCTGGAGGGTAACACCATGAAGGCAGCTAAAACTGGTATGAAACATCAGAGCCACCTTGGAAAGCAGAGATGGTAAAAGCAAAAAGGAGAGTTTTGAGGACCATGAAGGGATCTGAGAAAACCTAATCTACTCTCTTCACGGTAGATCAAAACCCTCATTTTGCACACCATTCCTCTCACCTAAAAGATCATACAATGCTTTGTAGCAACCAAAACTTGTTTTGAAAGACAAGTAGCACCTGATTGTTTTTTATGCTTTTACAACTATGCAATAAACAACACTGGTGATGGGAGCAAGCTAGCAAAATACAAATTAGATTTCAGTGAAACTTTTGGCATCATCCTTCCAGGCTTTCTAATGAAATGAGCTAGGAGAGGGTGGGAGACAAATGAAGTCCAAAATCCCTATATACCCATATCATGTTAAGAGAGTTATTTTTAAAGGGATGTATAATCATCTGGCCATCACTTCTAGGCATTTGCCTGTTAACATAAGAAGAGAACAGTGGGAAGAAAGAGAAAATGGAAAAAACAGTAATCTACATTGGATAATACTTTAACATTTCCTGTGGTGGTATGGTCACTAAGTTTCTTTCAACATTAATAAGAGATGGTATGTTGGAAACAATCTGTCTGTCCACAGGCAAACATGTATGATTTCATTTATACTTGGAATGTAAAGTAGTCATATTTATAGAAGCAGTGAGTAGTAAGGTGGTGGCTAGGGGCTGTGGGAGAGGGAACGGGGAAGATGTTGGTCAAAGTATAGAAACTTGCAGTTATAAAGTGGGTAAGTTCTAGAGACCTAATAATAGCATGTTGACTGTAGGTGGAGAAAGATGTGATACTTTTCCTTCTTGAGCATAAGGATCAGGGTCAACGCTCATATAACAAAAGGCAGGTTAACAATAGGAAAGTATAACAAATTTATTTAATCAAATTTTTATATGACACAGGAGCCCTCAGAAATTGATAGTGACAGGTGGCAGTCAAATGCCTAGGCAGATAGGGGCAGATCTCCTGTGAAACCCCACCTCCAAGAGGAAGACAGTTTAAAGCCTGAAAGCTAAGCTACAAGTTAAATCCTCACAGGATTGAGAACCTTCCCGTTTGGCATGCCTTCCTGTGATTGATCCTCACCTTTCGCCTATTTTACATGTACCTACCCTTTCCTAATTGGTTTTCTACACTGTTGTGCCCACCTTTGAGTGGTATCTTCACTTTAACCTTTTTTGCATACTCACAAACCAGCCAGCATACACTCCCCATTCTGAGTCTATAAACAACCAGGGACCCAGCCACACAGGGAGAAACCGCCTGACTGCGGGGGTGGGGGAACAACCCCATGCCCCCACATCCCCTCTCCTCTGAGAGCTGTTCCATCACTCAATAAAATCCTCTGCTTTCATCACCCTTCGATCCTCAGCATGACCTTATTCTTCTTGGATGCTGGACAAGAGCTTGGGACCCACAGAGCACGGGTACTCTGAAAGGCTGTTGCACTGGCCTTTTGCCCTCACTGGTGGATGGCAGCATCCCTGTACCATGGGGCAAGAGGCCAACTGAACTGCTAACACGCCGCCATTCATCAGGCTGTGGATGGTGGAACCAAAAGAGCTAATTAACACAGTAACACCCCTTCTGGGGCTTCCATATCATGTGCTCCCCTGCCTGGGTGCCGCTGCATTTCCCTCGATGTAACTTACACACCTGGTCTGGCTGTGGGCCCGGCACAGAGGTTGCTTCTGTGTTGGCACTTGGACTGGCCAGCTGAACCCCCGCACTCATTGCTCATGTGCTCCCTCCCGCAAGGGGCTGAGCATGGCTGGCCAAGTAGACAGGATGCCCCTGCTGCGTGTCCGGCAAAGGGGCCAAGAAAAATCATGCTTCAAAATGAACATCCAAAGACCCAGGGAAAACAGTCTGTTTTTATGCTTAGGTGCAATGAAGAATTAACAGCTGCATAGAAATGTAATTGTACAAAAAGTATGATCTAGTGGTAATAGACTGAGGAAGGAAACCCAACAAGGCCTTTCCAAAATTTTCTTGGACACCCTGTGTGGCATTCCTTCCCCGAGGGTATGAGGCAGGACCCCTCTGAAATTAGGGTCTTCAAAGAGAAAGGAGAAGGGAGATAGTGACCTTTCTAGGTTTTATGTCTTGCTCTGGGAGAGAGCGGTTCTAGATCCTATGACCTGCCTTGAGGGTGAGGAATTATGTTTGGGAGAAGGAGACAGGGGAGCAGGAGAAAGTCAGAGAGACTTGTTTCTGAGACTGTATCTGATGCCTTCCAACCTCCTTTTCTTCAAATTACTCAGCATGCCAAAAGCACCATACTTTGGGGTATTGTGTTCTCAGCTCCAACTGTGACTACAGTTAATAATAATGTATTGTATACTTGAAATTTGCTAAGAGAGTAGATCTTAAGTGTTCTCACCTCACACAAAAAAGATGGATATGTTAACTAGCTTGATTGTGGTGATTATTTCACAATATATGGGTATATAAAAACATCAAATTGTATACCTTAAGTATATCCAGATTTTATTTGTCAATTATACCTCAATAAAGCTGAAAGAGAGAAAGACAGACAGTAATGGCACAGAGATACATAACAAAGACTCTGGATACTTTGGTTCAACTCCCAGGTATACCACTGATTAGTTACATGAATGTCAACAATTTACTTAAGTTCTTCATGCCTTAGTTTCTTCTCCTCTGTAAAACAGGAAAAATAACAGCATCTATATCAATCAGATGTTTTTGAGAATCAGAGAAAAAAATATATATATAGTGTTTGTAGTTACGATTAATAAAAGAGCCATGTGTTGCTCAGTAGCTATTAGAAGACATAAAAATGAAACCGATAATCACAAGCAAAATTCTCATTAATCTCAAATACTATACATAGTTTTCTCAAAGATACAAGTAAGTGGTTGATTTTATATTTGTATATTCTAAACCAACTTCCAAATAGATTTTTTTCTAAGGCCCGCTTTATTTACATATTAAAAGATAAATTTTAATTAACACTGTTGTTTGCATGCAAAGAATGTTCTTACATGACTTTTTCTGAATAGTTTTCTAATGTCAGCAGATAAAATGACGTGAAAATTGAAGTTAGTGTATTAAATAAGAGTGATAAACATTATTGAGCACTTACTAGGCAAGCCCATTTCATATATTTTTATTTAATACCTATAACCACCCTGAAGGGTTAAATATTATCTATATTTTACAAATAAGAAACCTGACATTTGGTAAGGTTAAGTAAATTATCCAAGGTCACACAACCAGAGAATGACATAATTAAGTGGCAAGACCAGCTCGGTCGGGGAGACCCTAACACAGCAGCGCTAGAGGAATTAAAGACACACACACAGAAATATAGAGGTGTGAAGTGGGAAATCAGGGGTCTCACAGCCTTCAGAGCTGAGAGCCCCGAACAGAGATTTATCCACATATTTATTAAGAGCAAACCAGTCATTAGCATTGTTTCTATAGATATTAAATTAACTAAAAGTATCCCTTACGGGAAACGAAGGGATGGGCCAAATTCAAGGAATAGGTTGGGCTAGTTAACTGCAGCAGGAGCATGTCCTTAAGGCACCAATCACTCATGCTATTGTCTGTGGCTTAAGAATGCCTTTAAGCGGTTTTCTGCCCTGGGTGGGCCAGGTATTCCTTGCCCTCATTCCCCTAAACCCACAACCTTCCAGCGTGGGCGTTAGGGCCATTATGAACATGTTACAGTGCTGCAGAGATTTTGTTTATGGCCAGTCTTGGGGCCAGTTTATGGCCAGATTTTGGGGGGCTTGCTCCCAACAATTAAGAGTTGAAGTCATGCTGTCCAATTGCATAAAATATATCATTATTTTACTTTATTTTATTTTATTATTATTTCTTTGAGACAGAGTCTTGCTCTGTCACCCAGGCTGGAGTGCAGTGGCACAGTCTTGGCTCACTGCAATCTCTGTCTCCATCTCCTGGGTTCAAACAATTCTTGGGCTTCAGCCTCCCAAGAAGCTGGGACTACAGGCATGAGCCACCACACCCGGCCCAGGGAAAACAGTCTGTTTTTATGCTTAGGTGCAATAAGAATTAACAGCTGCATGCATAGAAATGTAATTGTATGAAAAGTATGATCTAGTGGTAATAGTCTGAGGAAGGAAATCCAACAAGGCCTTTCCAAAATTTTCTTATGCATGGAATGAAAATATGAATACTTCCAGCATTACTAGTTGTTATCCCATCAAGGGGTGGTAGTGCTATGAAGCCACTAGTAGAGCATGCAGAAGACAGTAAATACGTGATTGATCTTATATCCTGTGTGGCATTCCTTCCCCACATATATAAGGCAGCACCCCTCTGGAGCAAGGGTCTTCAAGGAGAAGGGAGAAGGGAGAGAGTGCCCCTTCTAGGTTTTATGGCTTGACTAACTTTTGTTAGTCAACTTTTGCATTTTTAGTAGAGACAGGGTTTCGCCATGTTGGCCAGACTGGCCTAGAACTCCTGGCCTCAAGCAATTCACCCACCTCAGCCTCCCAAAGTGCTGGGATTACAGGTGTGAGCCACCACATCCAGCCAAGAAGATCTCTCATGTATTTAGTGCCCTCTACATGTTCTGTTAGTGGCTTCACAGCACTACCACCCCTTGATAGCATAACAACTAGTAATGTTGGGAGTAATCATATTTTCATTCCATGCATAAGAAAATTGGGGGGTTGAATAACCAGACCGAGGTCCCAGAGGCGGGAGGTGTCTCAGAGTCTGTCTTGCACGTAACATGGATTATAAAAGCAATCATATGCTGATAATCGCCTTTGAGTTTTAAAAAGCTATATTTAAAAATAAAATATTACATATTTCTATTATACATAAATTAAAATTAGATTTTGTGAAAAATGATACTAAGTTGTTACAATAATATTGTTGAAAATCTTGAAATAGCTGCACACCATTTAAGTGGCAAAAATCAAAGGATGACTTGCTCAGGATATAAAAAGTAGCTTGGCTTATATTCAAGAACAAAGAAAAGTCTCAAAAAAGCTCTCATTAAAAAGAAAAGTATTTTACACACAAAAATGGTAACTATGTTAGGTAATGGATATGCTGATTAGCTTGATTGTGGTAATTATTTCACTATATATATATTAACACATCACATTTTACACACTAAATATATACAATTTTGGTTAATCAGACCTCACTAAAGCTGGAGAAAATAGCATTTCTTGATTTCTTGATATTTTAAAAAATATTTAACATTTGTTTTGTAAAAGCAATAATAAAATTAGCCTATTTTAAAGGAATCGTATTTAAAAAAAGAAACCTCATTCTCAAGGTTACTATTATGGTTATGGTATATTGCCTTAAGAAAAAGATTAATGGTAAAAATCAATTAAAATATGTAATATTGGCTTTACCTTGAAATGTTTCCAAGGGATATTTTAAGAAACCATTGAATATCAAATTGTTTGACTTCTGAATATGTTTCTTTGAAACACAATAACAGTTAAATAGAAAGTTGAAAGGTATAAGACATGCAATTTTGCCATTACAATGCGGTGGAAAGCAGAAATATCCTGACCAAAGTTAAATGAAAATGCAAAATTAAATGGCAATACATTTGCTTGGCATCACTTTTTTAAAATAAATGGGGCAAGCAGTGCTCCTCCACACATATAATATTAGAAATCAAATTTTGGATTAAATTTTCCATTTTGAAGATGGCAATTGGCAACAAATATCTTTCTGAAAAGTATATCATTTCAGAGAGTGGCAGAATGATGACTATAAAAACTATTTTTATCTTGCTTTAATGTAGGCCTAACATAAGACCTTTATTGTGCTCACATTAAACATTTTATTTAGACATTAAGCAGAAGTTTTCTAATATCGTATATTTACGAAAGTGGAATAAAAGCTTGTTTGCCAATTATTTGGATGAGGCTTTCTTGTGCCAATGTCATAATAGATCTTTTTCTAGTGTGCTAACTTCTGAATTGCAAATTTTTAGGATGTGTCTTAGCTATAATTCACAGTTGTGCTGAACTAAATGAATACAGTCACTTTTCAGCAAGTAAAGCACTTACAGCTGCTATTGAACAACAATACAAGGTATTGTTTGATTATGTTAAAATTGATCACTGTTACTTATTTTCTGGAGCTACCAGCTTAAATGACTATTTGTTACTCTTAAGGGTCATGAATAATAAGAGAGAATTTCAGACTATTATGAATGTGCAGGGTAAAGACTAAATATACTGATACAAGTGGAAACCACCTTTAACATGGGTTCTCAGCATTTTTTTTTAATGTGGAGTAAACAAAGTTAAAATCACCTTGGTAACTGCATGAATCTGAGTCCCTGCAGTGTTCCGTAATGTCTAATGACTTATTGTAAGTACATGCACATGAAAATATTTTTGTTGTGTGACGTTCAGAGATAATTTTAGGACATCAGGCCATGATCAGTATATTAAATACTTATAACTTGAATTTTGTTCTTACATCTAAAGAAATCACAATTTAATAAATGATACTTATGGCATTTCCCTGTTGCACTTCAATCAACATCATAGGCAACAGAAAGACAGTCTATTACTTGATGATCCTTCTTCAGTTTATATAATTTCTTGAGGGGTCACAAATAAAATGTCACTAGTGAACCAAGAGAATAATTCAAAAATTAAAAGTTCGCAATGTTATCTAGAAGTCACTCATAAGAGATAATTATGATGTCTTACGTTTAAGTTAAATCCATGGCAGAAGTTCACAGTGAGGTAAATTTTGTTTAAAATAAGTTAGTGCCAGCCTTTTCTGGCAATATGCTGAAAAGGATGTTCAGAGAATCTTATTCCAGTTAAATACATCTGAAAATTTTACATTCAACACACATGCACGTGCGCGCACACACACACACACACACACACAAAACCACTTTTTAAAATGTAGGGAACTATAAAAGGGTGAATCCACAAAAGTCAGGGAGTACTAGAGTTGATATTTTCTTTGGTGTATCTGCAACTCTACCGTGGCCTGGATGGAGTCTTGATTTTTAAGGGCTACATGTGGGAATCATGAGACAAAGGTTAAGGTGAAAACCCTCATACCCATGTGGATCTGAGCCCACAATTCATATTATACCTGAGGCCTCAAAAACCCTACTGTAATTATTTAGTTGAAAGTGGTGCTAACAGCTCTGGCAGATACAAATGTAAATCTTGTCTGGAAGAAATTACATATGAGAATTTCTAATAATGACAAACTATAAAAATTACAAATAAATGGCCTAGTCAGTCAGCAAATTAAAGACTATTGAAGAGAGACATAGTTAGAAAAAAAGGAGCATTTGGAAAAAAAAATCAGAATTCAACACAGAAACACAAAGAAATTAATAAATATAAAACAGAGATAAGATACTTAAGGAGATAGACTAAAATGATCTAAATATATTTAATCTGGATTCCAAAGGAGGAAATAGAAAAATGGAGGAGTGATAATATCAAAAAGATAAAACGTGAGAAATTTCCAGAAACAGGGAAAGACACCAATTCTCAGATTCAATAGCCTAATTAATCCCAATTGTGTTTGTGAGTGTTTGTGCTTATATGTGTGTTTGGGAGTGAAACTGCAAAACACCAAAATCAAAGAGAAAATTTTTTTTTAAACTATAAAGAAAATATGGAAAGAAAGAACAGTTAGATTGAAATCCAATAAAAGCCACAATGCAAACCAAAGAGCAGTGGAATCATACTGCCAAAGATAAATTATCAATTTCAAATTCTATATCCAGTGAGACTACATTTCAAGAACAAGGGTAAAATAAAAATATTTTCAGACAAACTAAAATAAAGACAATATGCCACCAATATACCCTCACTAAAAGCACATTTAAAGAACATCCTCAATAAAGAAAGTGTGAAATTCAAAAACCATGTTGAGAAAAAAATTGGTGAACATGATGCTTAATCTAGTCTAAACGAACATGAAATACATAAACAACAGAACCGATATGGAATTTGTACTATATATAAAGATGAAAGTAAAGCCATGGAAAACAAGAGCGTGTAAGTGGCAGGGGACTGATTCCCTCTTTACCAGATACCTGATAACAATACTCTATTTCCTGTGTTTCAAGATCTTCCTTCACAACTCCTTTGCCCCCACTTTTATGTAGCATTCCTCTGCACATTGTCCCTCAGGTGTCTTACCACCCTCACAAATCCAAATAGCTGCTTGTTCCCTGTAGCTCCCAACTGAGATGTCTAGCTCAGTCTTCCACCCAGAATTTCAATTCAAGATTAACAAGTGATGGTTGGAAATTTTCTCAGCCAAAATATCAAATGGGGAACATTTCAAATCAAAGACATATGGCCCTCCCAGTTATGTTTTTCTTTCTCATTTCCCTGCTTCTGTGTGCATTACAACAGCTTTCATATTTATCTGGTTTGGAAACATCAGTGAAAGCTTTGACTCTATGAACCAAATTCTGTACTCAAGTTTTGGTAATACGTGACACTGATCGTCAAATTACTTTTCATTGTTGAGAGAGAACAATGACAGTAATATCCTAACTCCACTCATACTTCCTCCCCGTGCCTTACCCAATTACCACCTCTGCTTTAAGCCATCCTATTTACCACCAACAAAGTTATAAGACTAAACCATTGCTTGGATCACGGCGGCATGCTATCAGAAAAGTATCAAAGCCTGAAAAACGTCTATGAATTAAAGTCTCAGGTTCTTGTTCTGGCATTTACATTCCTTTACCATTTGGCCTCGCTTACATTAAAGGGAGTGCCCTCAGGGAAAGGATTTCATTGAAGTGGACCGTGCAGCGGGGCCACTGCCCTGACTTGCCAATATCAAACTCACCACAGTTGTAGCTCCAGCAGAAGGCAATAGAGAAGGGCCAGCTGTGGGTTTTTAACCTAGTAGCCACGAACATCCAGAAGGCCAATGTATAGAATTTAAGGGGTTGGGAAAGGCTAAAGAATTGGATCAAAAAATAAAATTTGTGTTTTCACTAAATTCTAACTGAAATGCTTTATTTCCTTCAAATCTGAATGTGGACAATGAATCCCAAGAGTGGTAAGCATCAATGACTATGTCACCAGTAAACATCAGAAGTATTTTTATCATGTAACAGTAGTGTCATATGTATTGAGATATGCATTACTGTTTCAATATTGTAGAAATTATAAGACTTTTTACTGCATGTTGTTTTCCAATGTGTTAAGGTGTGCATATATTCCTATGTCACACGTGCATTTCATTTTTATTTTGACATTATTTCAAAATTATTGGTTTCCTTTGCTATCTTATGTATTTTTATTTATATAAAAGTAGTTTATTAATATTCTGATAAACATATGTCTATAAATAGATAGATGGATATTTAGGCTGCGAAACAGGTCTGAGTCAGAAAATAGCTCAAAACTACTACACTGTACCTAGTGTGCTATGGAAGTAGGTAACTGATAACACAGGAAAGTGGTTCTGGAGGTAGACCTACAAGTTTAAACACATATCTGCTTGTTGTTATTAACTTTTTTTTTTTTTTTGCTGGGCATGGTGGCTCAGGTCTGTAATCCCAGCACTTTGGGAGGCTGATGCGGCAGGATCCCTTGAGCTCAGGAGTTCGAGACCAGCCTGGGCAACATAGTGAGACCCTGTATGTATCAAAAATACAAAAAAAAAAAAAAAAAACCTTAGTCGAGTGGGGTGGCATGTGCCTCTAGTCCCAGCTCCTTGGAGACTTAGACTGAAGGATTGCTAGAGCCCACGAGACTGAGGCTGCAGTGGGACATGATTGTGCCACTATACTCCAGCCTAGGTGAAAGAGTGACACCCTGTCTCAAAACAAAATTGTTCTTTTTAAAGGTATATTATGCCCTTAGAGTAGCAGCTGGAGAACATCAGGCTGATTTGTGTGGCATCCTCCCATGGAATTTAAAATTCTCATGCCAGAGGCACACAATTTAGACATATGGGTTCCATCTAGATTATTAAAAAGCAACTAGAACAAATTATTAGAAAATGATATACAGGTTATACCAAATTATACAAACTTTAATTCTTACACGTGCAAATTAATTTTCTTACTATTGCATTAGGAGTTTCTGTATTATAAACATCCATATTTTGTAACCTCTCTAAATTATGTTTATGAATCATACTATGTTATTGCAATCAAACTAAATTTAAGAATTGTTGTTACTAATTTACAAGTTAATCAATTAGGCCTAATCATCTTCACATAAATATTAGTCTTATGCAAAACAAACTTCTTCCTAAGCAAAATAAAAATGATTTTCCATATTTTACTACTTCATGTAAACTAAAGACCATAGTACTACATTTCTGCAGTTTGTTACACACTAATTTTGTAATAATGAACAGTCATATTATCTCTTCAAGTTATAATTTTTATGCAGATCAGAGAGGTCATTTTATGGTTATTAAGGAAAGAATCTTGACTTTCATTATGTCTTAAAGCATGACATCATTAACAAATTGTTTCTGCCATGGCCTTAAGAAAAATAGACTTCACACATAGTATGTTTCCTTGCTTGTTTTGTTCTGCTTCTTTTGTCAGTAATATAATGCTATATTTGTGAAATCAGAGTCCATAGTTTCATGTCTAGGTCATCTTATTTAATACTTTTTTTCATTTTGTGAAATATGATGGCAAAAAAGACAATTTTAATCTCAAAATATAACTGGGTTTTTTTATCCTTGTTTTAATTCTCTTTAATTTAATGGTATCACCTTCCTTACGATTGCTCAGTACTATTGCCATTTGTGCCTCTTTTTTCTCCTTCATCTCCTCATACCCAATCATCATTAAATGTACCTGTGATGGATATTGTCAGGCACCAACCAGGAACTATTCCCCCAGGGGCTGGGGTCTTGTGGGAACATGGCATTCAGCTGTCAACCTTCTCTCAGTGTTTCCTCAGCTCAAGAACACTGCCTCTCCCAAGATCATGAGTCCTCCCAAACCTAATCAACTTCCAATGACTGTCAGGGGTATAAAGGATTGACTCATTTGCCCCGACTCAGGATAATTCTGAAGGGTCGTCTAGCTATAGCATTCCCCATAGGGTCAGCTGAGGTCTCTGTTAGGACTGCATCACAGCTCAACATCTCCCTTTCCCAATTGTATTTCACCCTTCTCCCTGTCCCATCCATACACAGGCTAGTTGATACCAATAGCAGTTCCTAATAAATATTTTGCTTGCTAAACTCCATCTTCGAGACTGCTCCCCAGGGAGCATAAAATGTGATAGAATGGTTCTACCTTTTTATTTCTCTTGAAACTGCCTACCTATTTTTTATTGGTGAAGTTTAGCCTACCATTAACTTTTTTTTTTCGTTTTTTTTTTTTTTTTTTTTGAGATGGTGTCTCTCTCTTGTCACCCAGGCCGGAGTGCAATGGCACAATCTCAGCTCACTGCAACCTCCACCTCGCAGAATCGCTTGGGCTCAACTGATTCTCATACCTCAGCCTCCCAAGTAGCTGGGATTACAGGCACACGCCACCACACCCAGCTAATTTTTGTATTTTCAGTAGAGACAGTTTCGCCAGGTTGGCCAGGCTAGTCTTGAACTCTTGACCTCAGGTGATCTGCCTGCCTCGGCCTCCCAAAGTGCTGGGATTACAGGTGCTACCATTAACTTTCATTTCCACTGGCCATTCTTAACTTTCATTCCACGCCAAATGGGCTTTCAAATAAATGTTCCTCCTACAGACACATATGAATTTTGATTGGCGCTTCTTGAAAGCACACATTGCAACATCACCCCTTTTTTAAAATTTCCCCCACCTACCCAAATACCATGATAATCACTAAAGCATATGCTGTTCACAGCCTGTATCTCCTCCATAGATGATTAGATGATTTGCATGCTTACAAATGTTTTCTTGCATCTCTCTGCCTGAAGCTAATTTTTTTTTTTTTTTTTTTTTTGGTCATGGGAGCATACTTAGCCTGTTGATACCAGAAATATGTGGAAGATATAATAAAGTGTATCCTAAGATAACTTTCCAAATAAACTATTTGCACTAAAATTCTTGTGTCAGAGTGTACTTTATGGGGAACCCAAATTAAGGTGCTTACATTGATAACTGATGATCTAGAACAAGGGTCAACAGGCCTGCGTGTCATGTCTGGCCTACCAACGTTTTTTTTTTTTTTTTTGGAAATCAAGTTTTATTGAAACAGGGCCACTCATGTTCATTTAGGTACTGTCTATGGCTGCTTTCATGCTATGAAAGCACAGTTCAGTAGTTGTAACAGAGACCATATGGCTCACAAGCATAAAATATTTACCATCTGGACCTTTACCAAAAAATTATTGTTACCTGATCTAAATTATTACCAAAAGCGCCTAAATAATTTCCCAGATTTAGATGTCTTATCTCTCCCCACCCATCTGTTTTATATATTACCTCCAGATTTTTTCTCTAAAAATTGTTTGATCTATGCCTCTTGCTTCCTCAGAAATAGTCAATGACTCCCACTACAATAAAAAGTAAAACAAAATTCTGCCGTGCAAAATCTGCCTGTATTTCTAACCGTATGTCACTCTGCATTCCCCACCATATACACACACTCCAAACACACCCATATATTCATTATTTACAGAAACTGTCTTCTCTGTGTTTTCGATAAGGTTGTTTTCTCTGCCGAAATGTCCTCTCCAAGCATAATAACTTATAAATTCCAGCTCATCCTTCAAGGTCCAAATAAAACCAAATATCTCTTAGGAATCCCTCTCAGACCCCTACTGTTGGCATTAATCTCCTCATCATGCTACCCAGCACCATGTTCACATTTTTATTACATCAGAGTGTACCCTGTATTGAGATAATTTATGAATATCTATTTCCACAACCAGATACAAACTCCTGGAAGGAAGGAGCCATATCATATCCATCTTTGTATCCAGAGGTAACACAAAATTAACAAGCATAGATTAGAGCTCTCACTAATCGGAAAGACTGAGGTCCTGAGGCCTCCTGAGGTATTAACCCTTTAGGTGCTGCTGGATTGTTTGGAGGCCCATGGAGTCCTTGGGGAAGGGTTGCAGTGGTTAGACTGGCAAAAGTTACACTATAGTAAAAACAACTATTACAATATTTTAACAAATAGAGCATAAATGTTTGAATGCCAGCCTTATTAAGAACTACTATGCTTTTCAAAGTTTTCCTAATTATACGCTTTCAGTAAATAATTGTTGTATATATAAGAATATAATTTAGAATGAACACCGTTTTCAGCGACACCACAGACACATACACATAAACATACACAAATGTGGAAATATGCATACACATCTTCGACCAGAACAAATAGGGAATTACATATGAGTGAAAATTTTATAGTCTAGTTTTCCTTATTATTTCTGATTAGTTAACAGATTAATTAAGCTGTAATTGTTAAATAAAACAATTACGCTTACAGTGTTTTCAAACATTGCACAAGTCTTCCTATAGTAATATCAATAAAAATGAAATTAGCCTTTCCTTGGCTAATTCAATTTTTCCAGAGCATAATGGCAACATTATTTCAATTCTAAGGGACCACTCTGGACAGAGCTGTCATGATCATATCTTGCAAATATTTTGCAAATTAATGAGGCTTGCAAAACCTCTAATGTAAATGTAACTAGCAACATTTACCCTAATCCACTCTCACTTTGCAATGCACCCTGACTTGCCCTTACTTCCCAAAATTTATTTTAAAATCTGCCATACAAAAATGGTTTAAAAGCACTTATCTTATTGTAAATATGTCTTGAAATGCACGGTCTAACAAATGTTGAGAAAAACAATCCAAAAAAGTTTACACAGAAGAAAAGCTTATGAAATCTAATTATTTTATTCTTCTGTTTATTTCAATGACTTCTGGTCCAGGAGCTTTTTTTAAGGTTGTCATAAGCATTCCTAATTTAACAATGTTCCACACTTCATTGTGCCTCTTATGGAATAAGCTTGCTAGAGCTAAAATCTACCAACTTTGTAAAGCAAAAATATTGAAAATAACTTGAAGATTTCAGAAGATTTTGTAACTATTATGACATTTAAAGTCAAGCACAATAGAAGCTGAGGAGTGAGCTGGTGGACTACTTCAATCACTGTAGGTTCTGTTATAGTGGCAATGAACAATGGAGTTAAGTAGAGCTCCAACTTTATGACAAGTTTATGCCTTTCTAAGGTTTTCTTTCTGCTTGCTAATAACATCTGAATTCAGTTTACTATGCACTTCCTTCTTTACTAAGGTTCTCTACACCTTTCATGCTAGGTATGGACCTTTCTGTCAAAGAATATTTGGTTCTCTCATTCAGTTCTCATTGAGAACCTGTTCAGTTCCTCAATTCTCTAATATCTTCCAGCTCATCACATTCATCATGCCATATTTACTGTGTTCAACCTTACTCATCATATATTCCTTGTCAAAGATCAGTTGGCTTTATTTCCAGGTTCTCTATTCTGTTTCATTGGTCTACATGCCTTTTTGCATTTCAGTACCATGCTGTTTTTGTAGCTACAGCCTTGTAGTATAATTTGAAGTCAGGTAATGTGATGCCTCTAGATTTGTTCTTTTTGCTTAGTACTGCTTTAGCTCTATGGGACCTTTTTTTGATTCCATATAAATTTTTGGATCATTCTTTCTAGTTCTGTGAAGAATGATGATATTTTGATGAGAATTGCCTTGAATCTTCAGATTGCTCTGGGCAGTATGGTCATTTTTGCAATATTGATTCTACCCATCTATGAGCATGGGATGTGTTTCCATTTGTTTGTGTCATCTATAATTTCCTTCAACAATATGTTGTAGTTTTCCTTGTAGAGATCTTTCACCTCCTTGGCTAAGGATATGCCTGAGCATTTTATTATTTTTTGCAGCTGTTGTACAAGAGACCGAGTTCTTGATTTGAGTCTCATTTTGGTCGTTGTTGATGTACATTGATTGTGTTCTGATACTTTACTGAATTTCATTTATCAAGTCTAGGAGTTTTTTGGATAAGTCTTTAGGGTTTTCTAGTTCTATGATCATATCATTGGCAAACAGCAACAGTTTGACTTCCTCTTTACCAATTTGAATGCCCTTTATTACTTTCTCTTGTCTGATTGCTCTGGCTAGGACTTCCAGAACTATGTTGAATAGAAGTGGTGAAAGTGGGCATTCTTGTTTTGTCCCAGTTCTCAGGAGGAATGCTAACATTTCCCCATTCAGTATGATGCTGGCTGTGAGTTCATCATAGATGGCTTTTATTAATTGGAGATGTATCTCTTCTATGCCAATTTGTTGAGGGTTTTTGTCATAAAGTGTTGCTGGATTTTATAAAATGCTTTTGCTGCATCTATCGAGATGATCATATGTTTTTAATTTTGTTTATGTGATGTACCACATTTACTGACTTGCATATGTTAAACCATCCCTGCACCTCTGGTATAAAACCCAATTGATCATGATGTATTATCTTTTTAAAAGTTGCATATATCTTAATAAGTTGTTTTATTTATTGTTTCTAATAGCTTTGTCTGTTAGTCTTCTAAGCAAATATATAATTTATGCTGCATAAAATATCGTTATAACAATTATGTTACCATCCTATTTCAGTTTAAAGGACTCATTTTAATATTTGTATAGGACTCATCTAGTAGTGATACATTCCTTCAGAATTTTTTGTCGGGGGGAGGGTCTGGAAAGTCTTTATCTCTCTTCATTTCTGAAGGATTTGCTACAGTGACAGATTGTGTTTACTTTTTCTTCAGCATCCTGAATATATCATCTCACTCCTTTTCAGTCTGTAAGATTTCTACTGAGAAGTCTACTGCCAGATGTATTGGATTTCCCATGTGTTATTTGTTTCTTCCTTTCATTGCTTTCAGGATCCTTTTTTTATCTTTGAGTCATATTTTTGAGAGTATCACTATACCATGCCTTGGGGTATTCTTATTTGGGTTGAATCTAATTGGTGACCCTTGACTTCCCTGTACCTGGATACTTATATCTTTCTCCAGGTTTAAAAAGTTTTCGGTTATTATTTCTTTGAATAAGCTTTCTATTCTCCTTTGTCTTTCTCAGTTCCCCCTTTAACTCCAGTTACCCAAATATTTGCTCTTTTGTTGTACAATAGATCCCATAAGCTCTGTTTCTTTCTTTTAATTTTTCTTTCTTTATTCTTCTCTATGTATTTTCAAATATTCGATCTTTGAGTACAGTGATTTTTTCTTCTGTTTGATCAATTCTACTATTGATGCTGTCTATTGCATTTTTATTACAGTCACTGTACTTTTCAGCTCCATGGTTTGTTTTTTTAAATTACTTGAATCTCTCCACAATTAATAATTGAATTATTTAATTCTATGATAAATTTCTGAATTTATTAAGAATGCTTTCTTGAAGTTCATTGAGCTTCCTTAAAACAGCTATTTTGAATTTTTTTTTGTCTGAGATATTGCATATCTCCATCACTTTAGAGTTGCTCTCTGCCACCTTATTTTGTTTGGTGGTCATATTTCCTTGTATGTTCTTGATGCTTGTGGCCATGCAGTGAAGTCTACGCATTAAAGGATTAGGTGTTTAGTCATCACAGTCTGGCTTTGTTTGTGCCTATTTTTCTTCAGAGGGTCTTCCAGGGACTCAAAGCAGATTGATGAGTTCCTTGAGCCTGTGACTGCTATAGCCATCTCAGCATTAGAGGATACTCTGAGCCCAGGCTAATCACAGTTCTCACAAGAACTCCATGGTTGACAAAGATTTTCAACCCAGATGGACCTGGGGAAGGTCTAAGAAGGGCACTGGGGCTGTGTGGGAATGCTGGCCAGGGATCTGAGTTCAAAAGAAACACAGTGGCCCAGACAAGGGTGCCTCCCAAAAGGTCTCTGCACAGGTAGAATTGGTCCCCAACTTCAGCAAGAGAGGCTTTAGTTGAGACTGGGACCTCTCAGGATCTGCTGTGAGAAGGAGGCTTGTGGACCTTTCTCATTGGCTCAGATGAGCTTGCATCACCCATCAGGTCTTTGCACAAGTGGGGTAGTTCTTCAACTGCAGCAGGTGGAGCCAGAGCTGAGACTTGTGCTCTTCAGAATCTAATGTAGGAGAGAGGTTGGTGTGCCTATCACTTTGGCTAAGATGGGTGCATGTCTCCCAGCAGGTCCCTGAACAAATGGGATAGTTCTCTGACTGCAGCAAGACAGGCCAATCCTAAGACTACCCTCCCTTGGGATCTTCTGTAGGGCAGAGTCTGGAGAGCCCTATCTCATTGGTTAAGAGGGGCATGCATCTCCCAACGTGTCCTTGAGCAGATGGGATAGTTTGCTGATTGCAGCAGGAAGGGCTAGAGCTAGTGTCTCTCAGGATCTGCTGTGGGTTGGAGGTTAGAAGAGCCCATCTTGCTGATATAGGCAAGAACACATCTCCCAGCAGGTCTCAGGACAGAAAAGATAGTTCCCCAATTGCAGTGAGGGGGCCAGAGCTGAGACTGGGACCCCTCAGGATCTGATGTGGAATGGAGAATGGAAAGCCAAGTCTTGTTGTCTCAGAGGGGCATGCATCTCCCAAGTAGACGCTGCACAAATGGGATAGGTCCCCAATTAAAGCAGGAGAAGCTGGGGCCAAGATTGTGTCCCCAAGGGATCTGCTGTGGGACAGAAGTTGGCAAGATTATCAAGGAAGCTCAGACTCCAGAGATGTGAGCTATGGGAAAGTCTCCCTTTGTGTCCTTGTGTGAACCAGTCAAGTCTGACTGGGTACTTCAGCTGAGCGGGGCTGAAGCTGAGCTATGGGTCAACTTTCAGGTTCGCTGCTGAGACCAATGTCAACAGACAGATAAGCCTTTCCATACACAAGGCATGAGTGTGCACAATTCCATCTGAACATTTAGAAAATGGTTTTAGTTGCAGGCTCGAGACCAAACAGGTGATGTAGCCAAGCTTCTTGAAGGATTGGTACTTTTCTGGGCTTGAATCCTGGAGCAAAGTCAGTGGATCAGACACCTGTATATTGGTCTATACTCTCAACACAGCCCTCCAAGATTTTGGACTCCATGAAGGTTTCACAAACTCATACCTGAAAATTGATGCTCCCACAGAGAGAATTTTGACTGTGGATGGGCATAGAATTCTTATTGTTGTGAGAAGATATGAGTGGATTAATGTCTACTCTGCCATCTTGGTGACATCACTCTAATACTTTACAATGTTAGCTATTACTTTAAGTGTTTTTTAAGTTTGTGTTTGGCTGTAGTAATGTGGTAATATGGACTTGTAGTAATGTGGTAATATGGATACTACACAAGCTTAATATATGGAATATGAAAACAAATTATTACTTTCTTAGTAATTTTTAAAAATGCTTCTTTTAGTCAAGTAGAGCTAAAAGTGGAACCCAGTCTTTTAATGCATATTCCTGTGTATTTTGTACCTTTTTCCATCCCAGCAACACCATCAGCAGAAAAATGGAGGGAAAGATCAGCAGTAAAATGATGTGCATACTATGAACCACAACATAAAGACCAAAACCATCCTTCAACATGCATAAAAAGTCATAGGAACAAAGAGTGAAAAATAAGTAGAAAAATTTAGTGCCAATTAAGATGTTGAAAAACAAGTTCACAGATATAGTTTCAGTATATTCCGTAGATAGAAATAATTCAAAATAATGTAGGAGTACTCAATGTGTTAAATTAAAGGAAATGATTATGTAAACTTAAGTTTCCATAATCCCCAATTGAGCCAGATACGTGAACAATTGTGCAATATTCAGATATACAAATGGCACCTCAGACTTACTTTATAATTTTACTGAAGAATGGTATTTTACTATACTTATATGCATATACCAGGGTCTTACATCTGTAATAACAATTTCTATACTGAATATTATGTTTCTGGATATTTTAATGTACGTGTTACATTTTGACTTAATTTTTTTCAGTTAGACTTTAATTTGCTTGGGATACTGTCCTATACATGGCTCAATACTCCAATTTCCTATATCAGGTAACTTATAAGAATAGTTCAGGTTTCCTAGTACAGAGGAAGCATTCAGCAAATTGAACAGATTTCCTAAGTTTACTACTGCATTCAATTAATGAGGAAAAATAAATTTCACACATGATAGTCATAAAACTAACACATGATATAGATTCTCATATAATTACACAATTTTAAACAATTTTCAAAATGTAAGACTGGATTTCCAAAAACTGTTAACAGTTTGTTTAAATTCTGCTGTCTCCTTGTATTCTGAAAAATTGCTAGAAGTGTAGATTTTAAGTGTTCTTACCACAAAAAATGATAATTATATATGTAAAGTTATATATATATATTAGCTTGATTTAGCCATTCCACAATGAATACATTCTTCAAAACATGTTGTACATGATAAATATATAACATTTGTATTTGACAATTAAAATAAGTAAATTAGTAAAAATGTTATCAAGTATATTTGAATTTTAAAAATTCTATAATCTTCTTTGTTAGGAGCCTTACCTCCTGCTTTAGCTACCTCTACTTACACCTTTGCTATCTTCATGCTGACTCTACCTATGCTCATGGATAATATCTCATGCTCTGAGCTTTTTTGACTCTATAAAGGTTACCAGACTTTGGTCTCAATTCCTAAGGCTTTTTCTAGATTATATATTCAATTATTTATTTCATTACTCAAAGTAGTTAACCCACTAACCTTTCTGAATGCCAGCAATGCATTAATCCACATAAAACACAGGCATTTTAAGATCTATTGAAGCCAGATGGAGATAGGCTTCTAGAAAGACACTTCAGCAACACTGACGTAATGCCATATAAGCAGCTATCTACTTAAAAGCAGCTGTAAAGATAATGGCTGGAAGGAAGAAACTTAGTCAATATTTCCACTGGCAATTTCCATTTAGGTACTGGAGCATGAGCATTCCTGAAAAACATTTGTTATATTTCTTTATTAAACTTTAAGATAAAAATTTGCAGCTATTATTGGAATATTCTGAGTCAGCTCAACCATTGATACTTGGGGGAAAACCACTCTGTAAAACTAAGACTAAGAGACAGTAAGTATATTATTTCAAATCATTTAACTCTCCAAAGTTAGTGCTTTAAAATCTTTACATTAAATCAAGTACAGCATAGTATTATTTCTCGTATGCTTAGGCCATTTCTTTTTACTCGGATGAATTAATAATAACAGCAACAACGATAACAAATTTAATAATAATTTATCATATGCCGGAAACTGGCTTAAAGGTGTTAAACATATCATCACACAGCCTTCATTGAACAATTCCTGTCTCAAAATAAAGAAATTGAGGTCTAAAGTAATTAAATAACTCATCCTATGTGAGGAGGCTGATGAGCATTGGTGCTAGGGTTTGAATCTTTGCTTATTTATGCTATAGTTTACTCTCTGAGAAGCAAAAGGAAACTTCCTGCTGCCAGTTTTTATGAAGTTTTCTTCTTGTTTGCTCTCTCATTGCATTATAAATATGATCCAAAGTTAAAATGAGAACAATTGCATTACTAATATTTCTACCTTATTAGGTTTCAGACATTAGGTTCAACTATATTTGAAATAAGTTATTTTGTTTTTTCATAAGGTCAAGATTAATTACCAGTTAATTTAAAAATTATTACTTTATCTACTTTTGTCAAGCAAACTGTTATACCTATTGGGAGATACATGTACCATTTTTTGGACATAATTGCAATTAAACAAGTTACATTTAAGCAACATTCATGAGTATATTTTCAGTATATTTTCCTGTATTCAATTTTGTCCAAATAGAGAAATATAGGAAACATTGAACATCAGTGCCACACTAAAATTCAGCTTTAATATGTGGATTTCATTTTGTAGAATACATTTTTGTTGTTATGAAATTTATCGTGCTATGGTATTGTCCTCTGTTCAAAAATGAGGTTTTTAGGGTTGCTTATTGCATAATGTATATTAATTCTTCATTCTAAAGTAAAATCACACAATGAGATCAAACGTTTTAAGTTCATAATATGCAATGAATAATTGTAAAATAAATCTATACTTTAGTATTAAGGCAAAACTAAATGTTTGCCACGACTGACTTAATACAAGGACATCTATGCATTGTGCATTTCTTAGCAACAAAGGCTATGAATGGGTAAAGGTAAAGTTTGAATGTATCCCTATCATAACACGGGGAAAACTGTATGCAACTAGGCATGGGAGTGGATTCAGTAGATTCCCAAGATAGTGCTGAGAACAGCTGACGTTTACAGCTACAAATATCGCTGTGAGACTGCTAGCTTAAAACAAACATCGCTTGGGTGTTGGAGAGGAGAGGGGTGTTTATAATCTGTAGTCTATATTTTAAAATGTGGGTTTCTAAAAAAGGATATGTGAGTGTCTGAATATCTTTTAAAATAAATAAGAAGGCAAGAAGTCATAAGGCTAAGCAGTGAGTAAAAAAAAAAATTGGGACAACGCAAGGGTAGTCACAAGATATTAGGAAGAATCAATAGAAGTGGACACACTTGGTTTCAATTCTGGCACTGCCAATTATTTCCTACTTAGCCTTAAGCAAGTTTACTAAATCTCCGAGATCCAGTTTCTTTCTGTGTAAAATGACATTAACAATTTCTTCATCTGGAGAAACCTAGGGATTAAATGAAATTTGAGAGAGAAAGGGAAAAAGAGAAAAACTTAAAAGACATGTCAAATAGACAAAACCTATCAATCTTATTTAGATCCTTATCCAAACAAAGATGCTTAGACACAGCAAACACACACACACACACACACACACACACACACACACACACTAACAGAAAATCAGAGAAATATGAATACCACCTGAATATTTGATGATACTAAGGAATAATTATAGAATATCTTTAATTTTGATGGTATCACGACCTTGTCAAAATAAAAGGATGATTCTTTTTAGAGACAGTAAACAATGAATAAAACCATGTGATGATTGGGATTCATATCAAAATAATCCTGATATTTGATTATTTTAGCCCTGTACCATTGAAGGTAGGTGAAGGGCATAGAGAGAATGATACTATAATTTTATCTCTGTGAGTATATATACTTTATATCTTCCTAATGAAAAGGTTTAAAAATCTATATAATCATGGGAAATATTTCTTAATCCTTGATAATCCTTGTTATAGACTGAATTATGTCCCCCCCAAAATATATATGTTGAACTTCTAACCTCCACTGCTTCAAAATATGACTGTATTTGGTAATAGCGCCTTTAAGGAGGTAACTAAGGTAAAATGAGGTCATATGAGTGAGCCCTAAACCAATATAAATGGTGTCCTTATAAAAAAAAAAAAAAAAAAGGAGATTAGAGCACACAAAGAGAAGACTGTCAGGACACAGCCTGAAGGTAGCCATCTTCAAGCCAAGGAAAGGGGCCTGAGAAAAAATCAAATCTGCCAACACTTTGAGTGGGTTTGAATTTCTAGCCTCCAGAATTGTGAGAAAATAAATTTTTGTTGTTTAAGTCACTCAAAAGTAAAGAAAACTATGCCACCAAGTCAGGGATGCTAACAACTGTCAAGCAAAGACAAATGTGGACTTAGGTAAAGAGAACATTTATTCAAGAAAAGTATCTTTCTCTCTATGCCCTTCACCTACCTTCAAAGGTACAGGGCTAAAATAATCAAATATCAGCATTATTTTGATATGAATCCCAATCATCACATGGTTTTATTCATAGTTTACTGTCTCTAAAACAAAAGAATCATCATTTTATTTTGACAAGCAGTGAGTAAAAACATAAAAATTGGGACAAAAAAAGTATTTTAAAAAAGTATTAAAATCACTCCAAAGTAAGGAAAACTACCCACCAAGTCAGGGATGCTAACAACTGTCAAGCAAAAACAAATGTAGACTTAGGTAAAGAGAAAACTTATTCAAGAAAAGTATTAAAATAAGGAGAATGTTCTCATGTTAAAATCTGCATGCATCTAAATATCAGACTGAAAAATGCTTTTCTTTTACAGGAAGGAGTAAGCAGAGATAGCAGGAATTTAAGAAGGGAAATTGAGTGAATGAGTAGAAGCAAGCAGACAGCAGGATCAGGGCTGTCGGTTTCTCACTGTGGCGAGCCAATTCTCAGGATGAGCTTTTAACAGGCAGTGTTCTGCAGTGTTAACATTTGCTCAGATTTGGAGGCAAGCCAGAGTTCAGAAGCCTGTGTAAAGGAGAGAAATTTGACTAAAGGTTGGTCAAGTGAAGGCAGAGGATAAGCAATGGGCAATTGTGAACACTTGGTCACAATCTTATCAGGTAATACTGAATTTATTAAAGGTCTAATCTATATCTTAATAATGGAGATTAGAAATGATGCAGTGAGGACTACATGAGATAACATACATTAGGAACTTAATCCTTTGCCTAGCATTTACCAGGCACTTAAAAGATCCATTTAAATGGAGAGGGAACATTCTTTGAGAGCAGTTGATTGTGATCCCAAAGTTTCATGTGCATACAAATCACCTGGAGATCTTGTGAAAATGCAGATTTTTACTCAAGAGTTTATGAAAGGAAATAGAATCTGGGGACTTCAAACTCACTATGCCTAGGGGAAAGTTAAGCTTGAGAAGTGAATCACACAACAAACTGCCTTCCTTTTGTTCCCAGATAGCGGTAATTTCACAAGCCTGTGTCATAGGCTCATACCTAAGCCAGTTCCCCTCAATAATAGAAGGCCACTTATCTCCCCAGAAGGCTTCCCTCACAAAATTCAAGAGGAAATTACTTGTTGGCCCCTAAATCTTTCAGGAAAACTGAGTTCTGTTCAATCTCATCCTGACAATATTAATTACAAGCTAATCTTCACAGGTATGGGACAAGGATGAGGCCAGAAATATCCCTCTCTCTACCCTCAGACAAATGAATAATTGACTTTTTCTCTACTCCCTCTTTTCACATGTAAAATGTAGATTCACTGAGCACTAATCAGAGCCTCATGGCTTAAATGTAAACACTTGCCTCATGGCCTATCCTCCTACCTCTTTTTTCCTCCCCTTCTGCTTGCTCTTTCCCCTTTAAATATTGAAGTTCAAAAAATGCTCTTAAGTAAAACCACAGGTCACAGATCCTTCTGTGACTTCTGTTTCTTTTTCCTGGGTGCATCCTCAACCTTGGCTAAATAAACCTCTAATTGAGACCTACCTCAGTAATTTTTTGGTGTACAAGGTCTAGGATGTAACCCAGACTTGAAAAGACCAATAAAACTGAGGGCTAAAAATTTGGGGTTTAGTTACATAGTGTAGAATCTTTTTTTTTTTTAATCTAGCTAATGCAGGACATAATGGAGAATCTCACAACTGAATTGGATTTTGATAGGAATACAAATAACTATCGGAAAACCAAAGGGGATAAATCCAGCTTTGAATTTGGAATTGTAGCTAGTTTGACAAGTCTCACAATATTAAAACAATATTAAATGCATGATTGAGAAATTACTCCACAGATACCTTTGAGCACCCGATATATGTTTACATGGTAGATAAGTAAATATGCTAATTAATGCATATTTTAAAATATTAGAAATACCTTATATAATAACTGAAATGACAGAATTTAAAAATTTAATAATGAAACACAGTTATTTCCTATTATGAGGTCAATTTGTTTCTAGTTTTATCACCACTTTTAAAAAATTAAAATCTGTTTATTATACAATTCATTTGGTGTTTTTTCTAGGATAAACTTCCCTAGAATATTGCTAAGATCCTCTGTTATCTTCTGTTCATGCAGAAAAATTAAACATGAAAAAGTTTGAACATTTTAAATTGGTTTTAATTAAAAGCCATATACTCCTAGAAATAAATAGTATAGTGCATAAGATTGTCATATAGTACTTGTTTCTAAACAGCTATGTACTCTGAAAAAATTTTGAAGCAAGCAATTTTAATTTGTTTTTGTTGTTTTACTAGAAATACATTGTAGAAACCAATAAAAAGATGAATTATTTTCAAAGATACTTAGAGGGCAAATATATCAGTTTAACAAACCAGAGACCGAACAAAACAGGATACAATTTTTTTGTTTCATTTAAATTTCTTGGCATCCATATATTTGTTTAAAATTGAGTTGCTTCCTCCAAATGTAGTATTTATAAGGATTTGGGTGTGGTGAGTATAAGATTATTATTTTCGTCTTCTGTGTGGTGCCTGAATGAAACCTGAAATAGAGCTTGCCAACTCAATGCAAATGAATACAACCACATGGGAGTCAGTTTAAAGTAGTAAACTGCTATTTGGTAGAATATTGTGCTCTAATGTAAATTATAAACAACCTCCCAGCCATTGATTGGTGCATTTTTGTTAAAATATCAGGAACTAACACCACATTCAATTCCATTTCATTTCATATTTTCACACAGATAGCATATTCTTTTGGACTCAGAAAAGCAACAGGCCGAGTACTTTGAACTGAAGAAGCAGCCTTAGAACCAGTCTTTCTGATCTCCTTCCCTCCCATCTCTTACCTCTCTTCCTCTCCAGAAGCACAGGCAGGGCCTTTCTCTGAAGTTTCTTTATCGAACTCAGGTAAATTCCTCCAGAAGGATTGTGATATGGTTAGGCTTTGTGTCACCACCCAAATCTCATCTTGAATTGTAATCCGCATAATCCCCATAATGCCCACATGTCAAGGGAGAGACCAGGTGGAGGTAATTAAATCATGGGGGCAGTTTCCCCCATGCTGTTCTTGCGATAGTGATGAGTTCTCACAAAATCTTATGGGTTTATAAGGGGCTCTTCCCCCTTTGATGGGCACTTCTCTTTCCTGCCAGCTTGTGAAGAAGGTGCCTTGCTTTCCCTTCAACTTCCACCATGATTGTAAATTTCATGAGGCCTCCACAGCCATGTGGAACTGTGAGTCAGTTAAACCTTTTTCCTTTATAAATTACCCTGTCTTGGGCAGTTCTTCATAGCAGTATGAAAACAGATGAATACACATTGCAATTGTTTTGGGCCCCCTCCCAATAATCTCATCACACAGAGATGATTAACTCACATGAAAGAATATTTAGAGTGGACACCACATCCAGAACCCAGAGGAACTTTGTCTTAGGCTATTGCTTCTTTTTCCAGCCCATTTATCTCTCCCAAAAATCATTTATTCTTTCTCTAAAACTGTCTACATCTCCAAACTTTCCTCTTCCCTATGATGAAGGTATTCAAATTTCAACCATATGGCCCTTCTTTGTTTTTCATATTTTGTATGACTTCTCTGCACTTGCATGTTAATACATTTATATGCCTTTTCTTCTGTTAATCTGTCTCTGTCAGTTTATTTCAGCAGACTGAATTGTTGAACCTTCAGAGGAAAATTTAAACTTTTCCACAATTATCACTTCTTTTCTTTTTTCTTTCTTCTTTTTTTTTTTTTTAAGAGACAGGCTTTTACTTTGTTGCCTGTAGGAGGTTGGTCAGGGTAGTGGGTAAAAGTTATAGGGAAAGATGCAAACCTTCTTGGAAGGCTGAGAGGTTTTGCAAAAGCTTTGAAAGAGGATTTGGCTGAAGGCCCCCAAATTCTCTTATCTGGAGCCTGAGAGCAAAGGGTATATAACAAGGGAATGTAAAGGAGCTTATCTAGATAAATTTATTTAGTACTGTCTCCAGAAACCAACTTTTGATCATTGGCATGCAGGACTGCTCTCTACTCAGGGGTCAACAATGTTTATTACCCACAAATTGTGTTTGCTCCAAGCCTTTGTCATTAAATCTGTACTAAATTAATGTGAGCAGGGCTGGCTTATGGGGGCCGCACTCTCTCGGTGGCTGCAGCACTCTCGGTGGCGGTGCTGAGCTGTGAGGTCCCGTAGCCATGCTGTCAGGCAAAATACCTGTGTCAGTGTACTTCTTTCATCTGTCGCTCAGCCAGTCTGTGGGACAGACTCGGCAACTGCCCAAGCTGGAGTGCAGTGGTGTGATTATGGCTCACTACAACCTTGACCTTCTGTGCTCAGGTGATCTTTCCACCTCAATCTCCCTAGTAACTGGGACTACAGGCACTTGCCACAATACCCACCTAATTTCATACTTTCTGTAGAGATGAGGCTTCACTATGTTGCCCAAGCTGGTCTTGAACTCCAGGGCTCAAATGGTCTTCTCATCTCAGCCTCCCAAAGTGCTGTGATTACAGGTATGATCCACTGTGCCCAGCCTCATTTTTTAAAAATATATTCAACTTTCATTTTCAGTGTATGTGTACATATATACTTAATATATTTGAAAATTATGCCTATTTTGCTTATGTAAAAAAATTAGGAGATCATTTTTTCTTGGAATAAAATCTGATCTAGTAAGGAATGGTAATTCAGGAAATGACCACTATGAAGTAGTGAAGCCCCTTTCCATACCAAATCTAAAGATTGTGACCAGGTAAATAAAATTTTCTGACCCATGACTGACACTTACCATTGTGAGGTATTCTAACAATCAATTCAATGAGTTTCTTTCTGCTTCTGGTTTTACATTTTCCAGTGAGAATGCGTAAATGGAATTATATTTTTTAGAAAAATGACAAAGATGTTGTAAATTCTAAGAAACCGTCCAAGAAAACATTTTGTTCATTGTATGTCTAGTCAAATGCAATCCCCAATTGGAGAGTTGCATTTAACACTAGAAGAAGATTTGCTGTTAATGACTCAGAAAAAAAGAGAAATAAACATAATATTGGGAGAAAAAAACAAATCCCAACTCAGCCAGTAATTTGTTGGGTAACCTGGAACAAGTCAGGAATGCCTTCTAGATACATATATCTTGAATCATAAAACATGGCATTGACCTATACAGATAATCTTCATATTCACAATTTCTATTTATTTTCCTATCTTGAGCCTACATCTTGCCAGGTTTTGTAATTTATTTGTTTGAATTGACTGGACAATATTATATGATTGTATTAGTTCATTTTCATGCGGCTGATAAAGACATACCTGAGACTGGGAAGAAAAAGAGGTTTAATTGTACTTACACTTTCACATGGCTGGGAGGCCTCAGAATCAAGGCGGGAGGTGAAAGGCACTTCTTACGTGGTGGCAGCAAGAGAAAATGAGGGAGATGCAAGAGTGGAAACCCCTGATAAAACCGTCAGATCTCGTGAGACTTACCCGCTGCCACGAGAACACGATGGGGGAAACCACCCCCATGATTCAAATTAACTCCCACTGGGTCACTGCCACAACACGTGGAAATTATAGTAGCACAATTCAGGATGAGATTTGCATGGGGACACAGAGAAAAACCATTATCAATGATTTTGATGGCTAAACGGGCATATTTGAGCTAAAGTAAAATTACAAAATGTTAAATTTCATGGACTAGAGAGATCATTAATCATTGTAGATTATTATTTGACTTTACCATAATTATAATGTGAACCTGATCAATAAGAATAATCACTTTTCTTTTTAAATATGATTTTGCATGGATAATTTGTAATAATTAAGTCAGAGAGATGAGCTGAAAGATTCAGTGAGGGTGAGAAGAAGGCTCGTAAAAAGATTTTTATGCCTATGCTGAAAAGTTCAGCCATCTTTAACACATTCTTAACACAGTCTCAAGCACAAGCTTGAGAGATTATTCCAGATACAAATTGAGAGAGCAATATATACTATGGCATGAAATATAAATGGATTACTTAATAAACATATATGGTATGCTGTGTGACATCTTCTTGTTATGTATCAGGAAGTGTTACTTTCCACAGGTTCTTAGGGTCCCATGCAATAGAAATTGACATGAGGCCAAGTCATGTATTTGCTATTGTTTCCCATGCAAGACTTTACTAGAGGTTTATGTTTAAACACAAGAGAAACAGCACTAGAGGGAAGGTTCTTCTGCTGGCTTCCTGACAGGAGTGCATTGTGGTGCCTTGAGAATGACATGTATAAATCATGATGTAGGTGAGAGTCATACATGTGTGAGGTGGAGTGCAGGGTGCACAGGTGTAATAAGAAATCATGCTAACACATACATCACATGATCAGAAAATGGCAGATAAGCCCCCCCCCGGATGGGAAGTTAAGTGTTAAAATGAAGCAAGGAGCAAAGATCCGTCATTCTTCTAAGTCTTGTGCACATACATGCAATAAAATTAACTTCCTTGAGTAAGATTTATTATAAGTTGAATGCTGCTTATCTTAGTTTAAGGTCCCGTGATCAGTGGGTATGGCGACTTGAGTAAGATTCATAGTTTCTTCAAGGTCTTGTGGTTAGTGGGTAAGAAAGAAAAAGAAACAAAATGCATTAGTCGGGGGAGGGGGAGGGATGACTTCCATCCCTACTCTGTCTCAGAAGCTATGCCTAAACTTGAGAAGTTATTCTGACAGTGAAATTAACATTATCTTCACCCCTTCATTACCACGTTTTTTTTCAACTTTTATTTTAGGCTTGGGGGTACATATGCTGGTTTGTTACGTGGGTAAATTGCATTTAATTGAGGTTTTGTGTATGAATGATCTCATCACACAAGTATTGAGCATTTTGGCCGGGCACGATGGCTCACGCCTGTAATCCCAGCACTTTGGGAGGCCGAGACAGGCGGATCACGAGGTCAGGAGATCGAGACCATCCTGGGTAACACGGTGAAACCCCGTCTCTACTAAAAATACAAAAAAATTAGCCGGGCGTGCTGGCGGGCGCCTGTAGTCCCAGCTACTCGGGAGGCTGAGGCAGGAGAATGGCGTGAATCCGGGAGGCGGAGCTTGCAGTGAGCCAAGATCGCGCCACTGCACTCCAGCCTGGGTGACAGAGTGAGACTCCATCTCAAAAAAAAAAAAAAAAAAAAAAAACAAGTATTGAGCATATTATATGAGAGTTTTTCAACCCTTACCCTCCTCCTGCCTCTAGTAGTCACCAGTGTCTATTGTTCCTGTCTTTATGTCCATGTGTACTCAATGTTTAACTTCCACTTATAAGTGAGAACATGTGGGTATTTATTTTTCTGTTTCTGCGTTAGTTCACTCCAGCTGCAACCATGTTGCTGCAAAAGACATGATTTCACTCTTTTTTATGACTACATAGTATTCTGTGATGTATATGTACCACATTTTCTTCATACAATCTGCCTTTGATGAGCATCTAAGTTGATTCTGCATATTTGCTATTGTGAATAGTGGTGCAATTAACATATGAGTGCATGTGTCTTTTCAGTAGTTTGGAGATTTCTCAAAGAATTTAAAACAGAACTACCATTGGACTGGCAATCCCATTATTGGGTATATACCCATTATCATATTTCTCAAGAGAAAGCTTTTATTTAAAAAACTGCTGCCAATTTACTCTGCGAGTAAATGAAAATTTGCTTCCCTTCAAATGTAAATATGACCTAAACTGTCATTATTACTAATATTGATCTTTACAAACAGTTTCATCTTTACAATTTTCTCTTCCACCTTCCTTCTTCATCTTCTTTCCTCCATATCCAAAATCATCACCTCATTTTTTGCCATTGACTCACATCTTTCTTGCTGTTTCTACTGTTAGAAATTAAATAGTGGCCCTTGTCATTCCTTACTAGAATTACAGAAAGAAAATCACAGGTAGAATAGAGTGGTGTTGTGTGACATTATGTAATAGAATGTGCGACCTTACTGGTCTGTCTCTCTGGCTCCAATTTCTGTCTCCGACCCCTAAACTACTGTCTACTTTGGCTTCAGAATTACTTTCTAAAACGAAGATGGTATCAGAGAATGTCTACGATCAATACCTTCCATTGTGTTTCTGTGTTTAATAGTATTAGTAATAATAAAACTATGTTATACAACTTGAAATGTATTCCTCTCCAAAATCAGTCTGATTCATACATCCATCCCTCTGTCACTTTCCACAAACCATTCTCAGATTCAGCCATTCAAAAGTCTGTGAATTTTTGTGCTTAGCTGTTTTCCTTATGTTCTTAAAATCATTTCCCCAGCATACCTCTCCCTTCCCTAACCTCTTTGTTTTATTGGCAAATTTCTACTCATCCTTCTTGACTAACTTCCTCTATTAATCAGTTATCTCTCTCTCTGCAATCATATAGAGATGCATTTTTCCCTCTATTCTAGAAATTGTCATGGTCTATCTGTGTTACAGAAATTAGTGGACAGATTTCAGGACACTGTGTACATTAGCAAAGACTACGCTTTGCAAAGTGTCATATAATTGAGGGCAAGGTTGTTCCAGCATAAGATTGCATCCACTGAAGGAAGGAATACATTATTATAATTTTTACCGTTGTGACATATGCTCAGTAAGGTTTTCTTATGCACATGAAGGGAGCACCTACTTCAAATTTACCGTCTCTGTGTGAGCTGGGCCAGCCCTATGCAATCTTGCTTCCTCGTCTGGAATGTGATTCCCTTGAATGCAGAAATTAAACTGTGTTGGAGGACTGAATAGAATAAAACTGTAATTATGTTATTGAGAATTCACTTTAAAGGTGACAAAGTTTATGTATTCTTATTGCAGTAAAAATACATAAAGTGAGATCTACTCTCTTAACACATTTTAAATTAGACAGTACAATATTGTTAACTATAGACACAGTGTTATATAGCAGATCTCTGGAGCTTTCTCAAATTGCATAATTAAAACTTTATACCCATTGAATAGCAGCTTCCCATTTCCCCCTCCTTGAGCCCCTGATTGTACTTTCTGCTTCTAGGGATTTGACTAGTTTACATACCTCATATAGATGGAGTAATACAATATTTGTCTTTCTGTGACTGGCTTATTTTCAGTAACAATAATATCCTCCAGGTTCAACCGTGTTGTCCCCTTGTTCACTGATAGTCTGAGGAAATGCACTGATTTTTATGTATTGATTTAGTGTTCTGCAACCTTATTGAATTTGTTTATTAGTTTAATTTTTGTGGTATCTTTAAGGTGTTTTACATATAACATCATGTCATCTGCAAACAGATAATTTTACTTCTTCCTTTTCTATTTGGATCCCTAAAAGGGATTTTTCTTCTTCTTGACAAATCATTCTGCCTAGGACTTCAGTACTGTGTTGAATAAAAGTGGCAAGAGTACATAATCTTAGCATAAAATATTTTAGTTTTTTACCATTAAGTATGATGTTAGCTTTTAGCTTTTCATATATGGCTTTCATTGTGTTAAGGTAATTTCCTTATATTCATAGTTTTTGTATCATGAAAGGGTTTTTTAATTTGGCACATGCTTTTTCTGCATCTATTGAGATGATTATGTGATTTTTTTTTTCATCCTTCATTCTGATAGTCTCTCTCCATATTCTACCTTTCGTTTTAAAAAATGAGATGGTCCATAATGTTAACATGGATGTGGAAAAACATGAAATTACTCTTCAAATTACAGAAAAACAGCAATTACTTCCTTCGTCTATTACATGGTATTTGAGATGGTACCCTTGGTGCTAAAATGCTGGCACCCTTGGCATGTGGAATCTTTACAGGCTAACTGGTAACGCCATTGATAAGGAACCCAGAGGAGACCTTTAAGAATACAAAGTTATCATTTTCCAATTTTCTTCTAATTATATCTCTTGAAAAAGTTGCAGTGTTTATTGTAGGATAAAGGTTTCACAGTATTAGGAGAAAGAAGTGTGAGTAAAACTGGACAAGGCTCTGCAGTGTGTAAGAGGCTTAAATTAAGGGTAACTTTATGAACATTTACCATATTGATGGAGACTTCTGATTTCATACAACTCGCACCCGGTTTGCCAGTGGGCATCATGAGGTCAATACATGTTTCCAAATGTTCATGAAACAGATGGGTTTTCAACTTCTGTATGTGACCCAGGATATGAAGGGGTTTATGGGGAGGAGCTTAGCTATGAAAAAAAAAAGAGCAGTAATAACAAATTGAATTAAAGTCACAGGGCAAATGGAATGAGGCTATCATTAAAAATGATGAAGGAAAAAAGATAATAATACCCAATCTCTTCAGCTAAAAAAGAACTTTCATAAAACCCAAATTAGTTGCCTAAATGTAAAATTACCTTTACAAATTCAGCAAAATATAAAAGTTTAATTTTTCACTTTCATATTCAATAAAATTAAACAAAATATTATTTTTAAACACCACGAATTAATTATGATTAAATGGTTATACATTGATGGTTGAATATTTGGAAATATACATAATATATATTGCTAGCAGGATGTCTGCATTAGCAGAGACAAAAATCTCAAGAGACTAAGAGACGATGAAAGAAGTAACATTGCAAAGAATCAGTCTAGTGCCCTGGATTTTTTCATACAATTATATGGGAGATGGCTAGAGTGACTTTCAATATATTTCACAACTGGTATGACATAGCTTCACATTAAATTTTTGTAGACAATAAATCAAAAAGAAGGCCTTGCAGGGTCTTCTACTTGGGAATGAGCATGCTTGCCCTCCCGACTTTAGTTTGACATGGCAAGGCTGAAACTCCTTTTAGTATGTAGAGCTCTAGTGTGGGACTGGACAAATTTGCATAAGTTATTCAGGGATACTAAATCACATCCTGGCTTTTTAAAGTCAGCAATTCCTGGACTATCATCTGAATTGCTTCTGACGTAGGTTTGCAGACAGAAAAGGACAACAAAGGCCTGTAAGATGAATCGTCCAGAGGAAGAGGATATCTAAGTTGTCTCAATAAAAGTCTAAGGGTTGGTAGGGGAGGACTGATTATATACTACACAAGTAGCTGCAACTAGAAGCCAATCTCAACCCAGCCCTAGATCTAAAGGTTTTACTTGATGCTCTTGCCTCCCCTATACAGATCAGCTCAGTAACATCTGCTGACTTCTTATGTGGGAACTCAGGACTATACATACCAGATGTTCACATGCTGGGTATCACAGTGAAGATAGAGCCCAGGGTTGCGTCAATACAGTGATGTGCACTTTACAGTGTTTATGTGCTTTGAATGGGGGTCCAGTAACCTTTCCTCGCAGAAGGTGCATTTCCTCGGGGACTGAGTCATGATTCTGCTCCCCCATTCAATCTGCCACCATTCACATGAGAGCAGACACTTCTTTAGATTTCTGACATTTGATAGGATGTATTTTTATGGCTTTTGTAGCTTTTCCACTATTCTGAGAATTTCTATGAATCTTGCCATATTTTTAAAGAACTGTTTATATTTTCAAAGAGCTTTTACATAAAGCGTTTCAATTTTACTTAAAAGTTCAAATGGAGCAGCCAAAATGAAACAACCAGTCTTGATGGCAGTGTTAGTCAAATGTTTCGGTTTTATACATGTAAAGCTGCCAAATAGAGGCTTAATTACAGCATTCAACAGGTGATTCTTAATGGCAAATCAGGCATCACACATTTAATTAAGAACAGCTGTCAACTAGGTGGCTTGACATTATCTATTGTGCATAATTGCATTTTTCAATGTACTTGGAAATATAATTAAATGCACAGTTTAACTGATGCATTCCCCCATATAAATTATTGCAAACTGTGTAATCTATTACATTGAAGGCATTATTTCGCATTTGACAGCAGTATAATTTCACAACTTTTGCTCTTTGCTAATACTTTTTCTTACAAAACAAAGTATATGTAAAAAAGTAGTGACTTAATAAATATGAATGATAAATTAAGTGCTGTTATATTTTGATTAATTGATACAAAAACTACAGAGTCACAGAAATGGAAAACCAAACATCATATGTTCTCACTCATAAGTGGGAGCTAAACTATGAGTATGCAAAGGCATAAGAATGACACAATGGACTTTGGGGACTCAGAGGGAAAGGGTGGGAAGGGGCTCAGGGATAAAAGACTACAAATTAGGTTCAGTATATACTGCTCAGGTGACAGATGGACCAAAATCTCACAAATCACCACTAAAGAACTTACTCATATAACAAAATACCACCTGTTCCCCAAAAACCCATGGAAGTAAAAAATTTTAAAAAACTACACAGTCAAATATTAATATTCCAGTAGTCCAATTCAAAGAATGAAATTTTCTTCCTTACTATGGTATTGAGAATTAAGCTTAGTATTTTTTCTAAGGCTATAAATTAATATTACAAAGGGATTCAAAAGCTTTAGATCAAACTACTGTTCACATTATAATTACCAATTTTCACAAATTCAGAGGAATTAATTTAAATCAAACATTTCTTTAATGGAGAATAAAAAATATTTAGTATTAATGTAAAACAGCATTTTTCATGAGTGGTAATTTAAGTGTAAAATCAAACTCCACATATACAATATGATATAAGATTTTTCATGTACAAATGATCTTATAGATAACAGGTAAGTACAATACCTCTTTCAAGTTACTATTATTTCATTACACATGCATTTAAAATAGTGTAAATATATTTGATACATTTTGGTCTGTATCCTGTGCACCTTCTCAGATAAAAAAATCAGTGCCTTTCTGAAAGAGAGTAACTCTATAAAACCTTCCTTTTAGAGTTGCTCTGTCCTCCGTTGCTGTATTTGAAGAATCAAACTGCCTTGAATCCCAAAGCCATAAGCAAATGAATTATTTTAACACGAAGGAGGTTGAAAGCAGATTCTTCCTTCCTTGAGCCTTTGAGAAGAACACAGCCCAGGTCAATCCCTTGATTGAAGAGTTATAAGATCTTAAGCAGGCCGGGTGCAGTTGCTCATGCCTGTAACCCCAGCACTTTGGGAGGCCGAGGTGGGTGGATCACGAGGTCAGGAGTTCAAGACCAGCCTGGCCAAGATGATGAAACCCCATCTCTACTAAAAATAAAAAAAAATTAGTCGGGCGTGCTGGCGGTGCCTGTAATCCCAGCTACTTCGGAGGCTGAGGCAGAGAATTGCTTGAACCTGGGAGGCGGAGGTTGCAGTGAGCCGAGATTGCGCACTGCACTCCAGCCTGGGCAACAGAGCAAGAGTCTGTCTCAAACAAACAAACAAACAAACAAACAAAAAAACACCTTAAGCAGAGGATCCATTCCAGTTGTGTCTGCACTCCTGACCCATGAAAACAGTGAGATAATAAATGTGTATTGTTTGTAGCTGCTAAATTTATGGTAATTTGTTATGCAATAATAGAAAACTAATATGCATAGGCTCCCAACAAAGCCAGGATGCCCACCCTTTGATATCATGGCACTTCTGGGTGTAGTCATAAAATTTGCTCACAGCTAGTGTAAGTCTTTGTTTATCTTTAAGGTTATGTTCTTTGTTTAGCAACTTGAGGACTGAGATTTTTATCTACATTTCTAGATTCTGTCAGAGTGCTTGGCACCGAATAGGTGCTCAATATTGTTTGCTGTCAGATATTAACCGCTATAGTGGGATAAATTAACTTTTTTTTTTTTTTTTTTTGGAACGGAGTGTCACTCTGTTGCCAGGCTGGAGTGCAGTGGCATGATCTCAGCTCACTGCAACCTCTGTCTCCCGGGTTCAAGCGATTCTTCTGCCTCAGCCTCCCAAGTAGCTGGGACTACAGGCGAGCACCACTATGCCCAGCTAATTTTTGCATTTTAGTAGAGACAGGGTTTCACCATGTTAGCCAGGATAGTCTTGATCTCTTGACCTTGTGATCTGCCCACCTCGGCCTCCCAAAGTGCTGGGATTACAGGCGTAAGCCACTGCGCCCGGCCTAGATTAACATTCTTACTGAGACCATCAGGACAGTGAAGTGATAGCAAGGTATTGAAAATACGGTCTATAAAAAAAGAAACAGGCTGAGCGAAGTGGCTCATGCCTGTAATCCCAGCACTTGGGAGGCTGAAGTGGGCAGATTGCTTGAGCCCAGGAGTTCGAGACCAGCTTGGACCACATGGCAAAAACTCTGTCTCTACAAAGAATAAAAAATTAGCTGGATGTGGTGATGTGCTACTTGGTTGGGGGCTGAAGTGGGAGGATCACTTGAGCCCAGGAGTTTGAGGCTGGAGTAAACAGTGATTATGCCCCTGCACTCCAGCCTGGGCAACAGAGAGAGACCTTGTCTCAAAACAAACAAACAAACAAAAAGGAGCAAAAGAAAAATAAAAAGCAAAAAGAAATAAATTGGGGTCTGAAAAGGATAGTTGTCACCAATCTACATCTTAGAATTTGGGTCTATTCTGTTGAACTGAAAAAAAACAAAACAAAATTAAAAAAAACACCAAAAAAAGAAAACCCAGCATCCATGTGCTAGATATTACTTCAACATGATGGGAATAATTATATAAACACAACAGAAAATTTTAGTTTTATTGCTTTTTAGGCAACTTTTTTATATTCCACTGTAATGAGAAGAATGGAGAAAAATGAACAACTCTTCAGAATGTATATGAGGTAAGTACAACTACATGAGACTGCAAAACAAAAAGCGGGGCATGGGGAGCCAGTTTATATTTACAGACACATCTTAAGTACCTTAAAATAACATGAAATCTTTTTGTTGTGATAAAATACAGACAACTCAAAATGCATTTTTAAACCATTTTTAAGTCTACAATTCAGTGGCATTGAATACACTCAAAATGTTGTACAACCACCACCACTATCTAGTTTTAGAACAGTTTTCTCACCCTTAAAATGAAACCCCATACTCATTAAGCAATCACTCACCATTGCCCTATGCCCCCAGTCTTTGGCAAACACTGATCTACAGGATGGATCAAGCTTGAAAACATCTTGTGAAGCAAAAGAAGCCAGACACAAAAGGCCACATATTATATGATTTCATTAACATAAAATATCCAGAATGGGAAAATTTATAGGATCAAAAGCAAGTAAGTGTTTGCCAGGGATTTTGGGAGAGGGATTAATGAGGACTGACTAGTTAATGTTCACAGCGTTTCCTTCTAGGGTGATAAAACTTTTGGAACTAGGTAATGGTGATGACTGAACATTGAACAGCATTGTCAGTGTACTTAATGTCTCTGAATTGCACACTTTAAAATGGTTAAAATGTTGTTTTATATTATGTAGATTTTATCATAATAAAAAGTTACAATGGAAATATGAATAAACTATGAACTTAATAATGTATCCATATTGGTTCATTAATTATAACAACTGTATCATCCTAATTAATGTCAGTTAATTAGTTAATATGAGAAACCGTGTGAAGGTGGGCATATGGAAAAGTTCTGTACCCTTTTCAATTTTTCTATTAATATAAAACTGTTCTATAAAATGAAGACTATTTGTTAAAAACTCCAAGGAAAGAAAACAAAAGGGTAAAGAATATAGAATCTTTTTTTTTTTAATACTTTAAGTTCTGGTATTCATGTGCAGAATGTGCAGGTTTGTTACATAGTTATACACGTGCCATGATGGTTTTCTGCACCCATCAACCCATCATCCACATTAGGTATTTCTCCTAATGCTATCCTTCCCCTAACCTCCAACCCCTGGCAGGCCCCAGTGTGTGATGTTCCCCTGCCTATGTCCATGTGTTCTCATTGTTCAATTCCCACTTATGAGTGAGAACATATCAAAAAAATCCAGGTATGAATCATGTCTCAACCCTCACCAGCAGCAATGCCTATCTAGTATAAGTCATATGATATTTCCAATCCTTAGTTTTCCTACCAGCAACATGTTAATAATCCTACATCAATTAAAATTATTTCCTTGAAAGCAATCAAAATAGTTGTTTTTCTTGAATTTATGTCCCTTCTACAAGGACTATATAAAAGCTAACCTTTGAATTATAAGAGACATGTTAGAGCTATAAGATTAAGGACAGCCATAAGGCCCACCCTCGAATATTGCAGGGCCTACCCTATGGGTCACTTAGCAGTGTGATGCAACCTGGCCCAGAATTTTTAAGAGACAAGGCCACCTCAGCACATTTATAAACCTTAAAGCTCAACCTTACAAGAATAGCTTAAACTTCCTTTATGGAAGAAAGACCTGGTAACTCACCAAGAATGAATGCAAGTATAAAGAAAGAGGGAAAGATTCCCCAAACTGAGAATAGTTTCCACACAGAGACCTTCCTGGTCATCTGGTCATCAGACCACCTGAGTATATCTGGCCCATGACACCAACATGTTTCCTCTAACCGTCTTGTGAGAGCATTGTCAGAATAAACTGATTGAATACTCAGATGGTGTCTAAGACTCATCTTTGATGCAAATAAGGCTGAAAGGGAAAAGTTACTCCTGCAGAAGCTGATTAACTAGGACCAACCACAACACCTGAATGTGACAAGCTGCAGCTTAAGATATTTGAATAATTAGAAACCCTAAGAGAAGTAAAGAAAGCTTTAGCCCTACTAGACTTCAATATGAATATAAACACTTCTTAAATGAATGTCCTTATGGCTTTGAGTGAAAGCAGTCTGACCATGTTATGACATAAAGAGTGTAAAATAAATCAGGATGGAGAATTGGCGTAAGTGATGAAAGAGACTTTTTTTTGAAAGGGAGGCGGAATTAGTCAGAAATAGAGAATGGGGTGAGACAAAGGGAAAAACAGAACTTTCAATCGGTGGTGTCTCAGTGTCATCAATGTTGTTAGCTTTCTTAATGTAACTGAGCCAAGTAGGGACAATCAAGGCTGGACTACTCACTTCTTGTGACTTGGAAATGAACACATGATGCATTGTCTGAATTATGGCTATTGTCTGCGCACTTCTAGATGGGCTGCTAAGGGGGGATACTATTGGTAATAGAGTAGAATTCCACATTTCAAAAGACCTCCGGCTGCCTTCAAGTCACCTGTTCCTGGTTACTCCATTAAAGTGGCAGCCCATGCTGAAAGCACAAACCGCAATTCTGTCCTCATCTTTTTATTGCCCTCTCCACAGTAGCACAGATGTCAAAGGGAAGAAAGTAGAGTTCCAGGCTTGAAGTTCCTTTCATTCCCAGGTAAAGAACACACACTGAGCAGGACTCTCTGATGAAAGTGGATTTAACTTCTGTCAAAACATGAAGCAAAGCTTGTTTGCATATTATTTTATAAATGCTGTTCAAATAAAGCAGCTGTTTCAGTTAGTGATTAACAGTTTGAGATATATTAAAATGTTCAATGCATTAAAACACGATTGAAAATAATACATACATTATTTAATGAAATTACCGGTGACCCTAGCTCAAGTTGAATATAACAAAATGTATAATTATGACCTTCTATTAAAAATTCCTTAATGGAGAATTTCATTACAAAGGGAACCTCACTACAGTTTAAAATTAACCTAGTTATACATAGCAAAGGAGTCACTTATGAGCCTCTAATTTTTTGTGAACTATGTAATTGTTCACATTACAAAGTGTAATGGGCAATTCAAACTGGAAATAAAAGAATTTTATATACTCAAATATCTCTATATATTATATGTTACATATATTTATATGATATGTTATATACAAGTATATATTTTATATATTTATATATTTTTATATATTTTATATATACTTATATATAGTTTATAAGTACTTATATAATATATATAATACTTATATACCATTTATAAGTACTGTATAATATAGTATAATACTATAGTATAGCACTACAGTATAGTATTATATATAATACTATACTATATACTATATTATATATACTATATATAGTATGTATATTTATATATATTGTTTATATTATATGTTTCATATAGATATATTTTTCTTTTTGGTGGTCATAAAACATGCCCCAAAATTTTTAAATATTGCCTTAAATTTGGTGACATAGTAGGTCAGTCTTAGTGACTTGATTCTAATCAATAGTACACTGGAAAGTGAAGTGGTGTGATTTTTCACACTAGTTCAGATACTGTAATGCAACTTCTGACAATTCTCTCTCCTTCTTAGCTCATCTGTCTTCCAGGAAGAAGCCTGGGCCACGTGGAGAAGCCATGAGTAAGTGTCCATGCCAACAGCCCCAGCTGATGTCCTAAACAAAAGGCAACATTAACAGTCAGGCATGTGAGCGAGGAAGACTTTGAAATGACTCAAGCCCCAGCCTCCATCTGACCCTGAGCTAGAACCGCCCAGCTAAGCCCAGTCACCCCAGAAGTGTGAGAGATAACCATCATTATTAATTTGTGTTGTTTTATGCTAGTATATTTGGGGTGGTTTGTTCTGTAGCTCTGGATAACCAGAACATTCCTATATCCATTTTTTCTACTGATCATTATATCCGTCTTTTCTAGACGTATAGTTATTTCATAAAGTAAAGTAAATCTGTGCTCCCCTTACAATTCTAAACTTGGTGATACCTGTCCCTTAAATAAGTTTAAACAATTTAGAATAAGCCAGAAGAGACATAAAGGCCGTATATCTAAACACATTCTCTGTACATTGGAGGGAACTAGACTTGGCAGTGACGTGAGACATGTGCGAAGAGTCGTCCAAAGGGTCATCGAGGGAAAAGGCTGAGGACCTACACTCCAGTCTCAAATCAGCCAGCAATCTCCAGGGCTTGCCATTCTGTCTATCCTCGTAACCATGCCTGTTTAATATTTCATTTCATATTATGCTTTGTGCATAAAACAATCAGACATGAAAACAAGTAAAAACTTTTATTGAGTACTCACAGATTTTTAAGGCATCTGTGGCATGGGAACAGCCCTGACCAGTGTCACATCCACTGCTACTCACACAATCACTGTCACAAGAAAACAGGAAAATAACATCAACACAAGCAAAACTCAGAAACAATTATCTATATTAGTTAAAACTTAGAGTCTTAAAAGTTATGGCTAACTACAATAGGATATGCAAAGACTACAAATGCATTTTATATATCATCTGGCTTTCTATATTGTTTAATTTTTTTTAAAAAAAGAAAAATACAAAAAGGAAACTAACAGACGTCCCTATTTCCACCACTCTTTTTCAAAAGTAGATGATCTTCGTTTCGGACTAAATACGTATTCTCTCCAAAAATGTTCTAGAACTTTCTTTCTTAAAAAATTATCTTCTATAAGCTGGTGTTTTCCACATTTGTTTGTTTCTCATGAAGTTAAAAGGAAGCTTGGGCAACTGCATTGATTACATTTTTGAAAATTAATTTGCAGATGACAGTCTGAAGCAGCTAACTCCCTTGAAATATTCCCTGATTTTCAGAATCCATCAACTCCAACCATATCCCTCTTGTCTTAGTATTTCCGATTGCTTTTCTCAACAAACTGTTAATTAATATTTGGTCTCTCAAACACAGTTTACCTGACATATTTTCTGAAAAACAAAACAAAACAAAACAAAAAACAGATTTGCATACCTGGGCATCTGCTTTTGCCTGAAATCAGATCTACTGACTATTTCCAAAAAATTATAGTCTTCTTTCTACAACATCCTCTCATTTTGTCCATTTGATTTTTATGAGCAATACTGTCTTTTTATACCACACTCTTAAGAGGTCATATAGTCCATCTCACCATTTATTCTGTGCTTCTGGTTAACAATTTAGCAACTTTTTTTTTTTTTACAAAAGTAAAGATTACTTGATATTTCAATGTATTTTGATGGTTCTATATACATCTTAAATTAAGGGTATTGTGGAAATAATAGATATTTCATCATTTATGTAAGAGACCATTCTAAAGTGGATAGAAGGAAGCAGAGTCTCCCTTAGTGCCTCCAGAAAGAAATGTGGCCCTGCCAGCACCTTGATTGTAGCCATGTGTGACCTGCATAAGACTTGCGACCCACAGAAATGTAAGAGAGTACTTTTTATTATTTTAAGCCACTAAATTTGAGGTAATGTGTTACAGCAGCAACAGGAATCTAATACAGTCTCCAAACCTCGTTTTGCACAATACTTGCAATCTTCAGTCCTTCAGTCCCTTTTATCATAGTGTGTACAGAAACAGATTAATCTGAACTTAATCTCTATTACTTTTCTTTACCTGTTTTGTGGGAGGGTAGCTAATAAAAGTGAATAAATTTTTAAAAATTGTTTTAACAGCAATAATAGAACAACCTGATTAAAAAATAGGCAAAAGACCTGAACAGACACCTCACCAAAGAAGATAACAAACAGTAAATAAACATGTGAAAAGATGCTCTAAATCATATGTCATTAGGGAAATGCAAATTAAAGCAACAATGAGATACCACTATACACCTATTAGAATGGCCATAATTCTGAACACTGTCAAAACCAAATGCTAGCAAGGATGTGGAGCAACAGAAATGCTAACACTTAGATAATGGGAATTTAAAATATTGCAGCCACTTTGGAAGAGAGTTTGGCAGCTTCTTAGAAAACTAAATATACCTTTACCATATAATTCAGCAATTGCACTCCTTGATATTTTTCTAAAGGAGTTGAAAACTTATGTTTACACAAAAGCTTACACAGGTATGTTTATAACAGCTTTATTCATAATTGTCAAATCATGGAAGCAACTAAGATGTCCCTCAATAAGTGAATGGATAAATAAACTGTGGTACATCCAGACAATGAAATGTTATTCAGCACTAAATAGAAATGAGCTATCAAGTCATAAAAAGGCCTAGAGAAACAAACCTTCAATGCATATTACTTAGTGGAAAAAGTCAATCTGAAGAGGCTACATACTGGATGATTCCAAGTCCGTGACATTCTTGAAAAGGTAGAACTATGAAAATAGTAAAAAGATCAGGGGTTGGGAGTGGGGGATGAATAGGTGGAGCACAGAAGGATTTTAAGGAGGTGAAAAAACTCTCCTATGAAACTGTAACCATGGATACATGTCATTATACATTTGTCAAAACCCACATGATATACAAACAAGAGTAACCCTGGAGGACAGAGCAGCATGGTAGAACAGAAGCGTCCACTGTTTGTCCCCCATCTACAAGAACACCAAATTTTAACAACTATCTGCACACAGAAAAGGACCTTCATAAGATCCTTCATAAGATCCATAAGCCCTTCATAAAATCCTTCATAAGATCCAAAAATCTGGCGAGCAAACACAGCACCTGGTTTTAACTTTACATCACTAGAAGAGGCACTGAAGAGGGTAAGAAAGACAGTCTTGAATGACTGATGCCACTCATCCCCACTCCCCTGGCAGCAGCTGCATGGCACAGAGAGTGAATCTGTATACTTGAGGAAGGGAGATAGCAGTGACTGGGGGACTTTGCATTAAACTCAGTGACGTACTGTTACAGTAGCAAGCAAAACTGTGCTGAACTCAGCTGGTGCCTGACCATGGAGGGAGCATTTGGACCAGACCTTGCCAGAGTGAAGTGCCCAGATTAGTGGTCAGAACTTGGGTTTCTTGGCAAGCCTCGCCACCACGGGTTAAAGTGCTCTGGGGTCGTAAGTGAACTTGAAAGGCAGTGTAGGACACAAGGACTGCACTTCTAAGGCAAGTCCTGATGCTGTGCTGGGCTTAGAGCCAGTAGGCTGAAGTAGTGTGTGACCTGGTGAGACATCTCATGGGGTTGTGGGGGGAGTGCTTGCACCACTCCCCCCACAACCCCAGGCAGCACTGCATGCAGCAATGAAAGTGCTTGAGGAGGGAGAGGGACAAGTAAAGACGTTGTCTTGCATCTTGGATAGCAGCTCAGCCACAGTAGGATAGGGGAAACGGCAGATCCGTGAGGCCGCCATTCCAGGCCCTAGCTCCCAGATGACATTTCTAGACACGCCCTGGGTCAGAAGGAAACTTGCTGCCTGGAAGGGAAGAACCCAATCCAGGCAGGATTCATCATCTGCTAACTGAAGAGCCCTTGGGCCCTGAATAACTAACAGTGATATACAGGTAGTATGCCACGGGGCTTAGGGGAGAGTCTGAAACGTGCTGGCTTCAGGTACCAGCTTTGCGACAGTGGAGTAGAGTACTAAGCAGGCTCTTGGGGTTTCCAAGTCCAGGCCTAGGCTCTTGGACAGCATTTCTGGACCTGTCCTGGTTCAGAGGGGAGCCAGCTTCCCTGAAGGGAAACTCCCAGATCTGGCAGCATTCACCACAGGATGACTGAAGAACCCTTGGGCCTGAAGTGAACATTGGCAGTGGCATAGCAGAACTCCCCATGGGCCAGTGGAGGTAGTGGCCTCAGGGAGAGGCTCCTCTGCCAATAGAAAAGGAAAGAAAGATCAGAAAGGACTTGGTCTTGCAGTTTGAGTGCCAGTTTACCGGCAGTTTAATAGAATACCAGGTAGATTTCTAAGGTTTTGACCCCAATCCCTGACTGCCAGACGGCATTTCTGGGACTTGCCTGAGGCCTGGGAACACTTGAAACCCTGAAGGGAGGAATACAAACCTGGAAGGCTTGGCCACCTGCTGATTCTATTACCCTATGGTCTTCAGTGAACACAGAAACCTAGCCAGGTATTAGTCACAGCGAGCCTTGAGACAGACCCAGTGTTTTGCTGGCTTCAGGCCTGACCCACTGCAGTTCCAATGGTGGTGGCCAACAGTGTGTGCTTCTGTCACCCCATCCGCAGCCTATGGCCAGCCACTTCTCTCAATACTATTTATTAAATAGAAAATCTTTTCCCCATTGCTTGTTTTTGTCAGATTTGCCAAAGATCAGATGGTTGTAGGTGTGCAGTCTTATTTCTGAGTTCCCTATTCTGTTCCCTTGGTCTATGTGTCTGTTTTTGTTTTTTTGATGGGGTTTTCTAGATATAGGATCACGTTATCAGCAAATAAAGATAACTTGACTTCTGCTCTTCCTATTTGAATACCCTTCATTTCTCTCTCTTGCCTGATTGCCTTGGCCAGAACTTCCAATTCTATGTTGAATAGGAGTGGTGAGAGAGGGCATCCTTGTCTTGTGCCTGTTTTCAAGGGGAATGCTTCCAGCTTTTGCCCATTCAGTATGATATTGGTTGTGGGTTTGTCATATAAGGCTTTTATTATTTTGAAGTATATTCCTCAATACCTAGTTTATTGAGAGTTTTTAACATGAAGGGATGTTGAATTTTATCAAAGGCCTTTTCTGTGTCTATTGAGATAATCACATAGTTTTTGTTTTTAGTTCTTTTTGTAATTAATTACATTTATTGATTTGTGTATGTTGAACCAACCTTGCATCCTAGGGATGCAGCCAACTTGATCATGGTGAATAAGCTTTCTGATGTACTGCTGAATTTAATTTGCCAGTATTTTATTGAGAATTTTTGCATCAATGTTCATCAGGGATATTGGCCTGAAGTTTTTTTTCTTTTTCTTTTTCTTTTTTGTATCTTTGCCAGGTTTTTGTATCAGGATCATGCTGGCCTCATAAAATGAGTTACAGAGAAGTCCACCTTTTTCCATTGTTTGGAATAGTTTCAGCAGAAATGGTACCAGCTCCTCGTTCTACCTTTGGTAGGATTCAGGCATAAATTCATCTGCTCCTGGGCTTTTTTTGGTTGGTGGGCTATTTATTACTACCTCAATTTCAGAAGTCACTATTGGTCTATTTACAGATTCAGTTTCTTCCTGGCTCAGTCTTGAAAGGGTGTATGCCTTCAGGAATTTATCCATTTCTTCTAGATTTTCTAGTTTATGTACATAGAGGTGTTTATAGTATTCTCTGGTGGTTGTATTTCTGTGGTGCCAGTGGTGATACTCCCCTTACCATTTCTGATTGTGTCTACTTGTTTCTTCTCTCTTTTCTTCTTTATTGGTCTAGCTAGCAGTCTATCTATTTTGTTAATTTTTTTTAAAAAAAGTAGCTCCTGACTCCACTCTAGTCTTGGTTATTTCTTGTCTTCTGCTAGATTTGGGGTTTGTTTAATCTTGGTTCTTTAGTTCTTTTAGTTGTAATGTTAGGTTGTCAATTTGAGATCTTTGTGGCTTTTTGATGTGGGCATTTAGTGCCATACATTTCCCTCTTAACACTGCTTTAGCTGCGTCCCAGAGATTCTGGTACATTGTCTCTTTGTTCTCATTAGTTTCAAAGAACTTCTTAATTTCTGCCTTAATTTCATTATTTACCCAGCAGTCATTCAGGAACAAGTTGTTTAATTTCCATGTAGTTGTGTGGTTTTGAGTGAGTTTTTTAATCTTGAGTTCTAATTTGATTGTGCTGTGGTCTGAGAGGCTGTTATAATTTCAGTTCTTTTGCATTTGTCTAGGAGTGTTTTACTTCCAAATATGTGATAAATTTTAGAGTAAGTGCCATGTGGTGATGAGAAGAACTTAAATTATTTTGTTTTGGGGTGGAGAATTCTGTAGATACCTATCAGATCCACTTGATCCAGAGCTGAGTTCAGGTCCTGAATATCTTTGTCAAATTTCTGTTAGTTTTTTATTTCTTTTCCCTACTTGATGGTGGGTTTTTTGAGGATCAGACCTGTGACTTATTAATTACTATATCTTTTTTCTGTACTAAAAAGTGTGCTTGAGGTTCTATCTAGTATGTATTTGTTGAGTGAGTACATAACTCGATATTACTGGTAAAAGCAGCAAATCATAGTATAAGAAATTATTTTCAGAGGGCTCATTTCAGAGCACAGATGATCCATTGACCATTTTTAAATTGTGGCTAAAATCTATCTTTTATACAGATCCTTGCCAGCAAATTCCTTTGGGATTAACTAGAGTAAGAACTTGTTAGCAGTTCTTGCTTATGCTAATGTTTTATAATTTCATGAAGTTAAATGTGTGATGAATAAAAAGTCTATTACCCATACCATTTCAAAGATTTTTCTACATTTACCTGTTGCTTTCAAAGAGCAGTTTATACACAGAGGCATTTTAAACATATATAATAACAGTTTCTATTATATCTTAACAACCCCTGAAAGATAATTTCAGTACCATAAAGCTCATTTGAGAAGACAAAATGTATTTATTTGGGATACATTAGCAGAAGTTACTCCGGAGAGGAGTATCAGGTACCATGAACTAGGTCATGCTGCAGTGAAAAGACAACCTCCAATATTAGTGAATTAGAAGAATAGTTTATTTCTTGGTCATACTATATGGCTATCATAGATTGACACTATGCAGTCAGAAATCCATGCTGAGGGAGGCTCAGTTTTTACACG